>NC_043000.1:157948207-157950707 GCF_006345805.1 Octopus sinensis | reverse complement strand
ACACAAACACTCCCACCCCATATATATTTATATGTATATATATATTTATATATATGTATGCATGTATTTATACATATGTATGTATAAATATTTATATACACATATATATATATGTGGGTATATATATAATATATATATATATATATATATATATACACACACATAGGGTTTGGACAAACTAATGGAAACAGCATCATAAATTTGAAATATCAATAAAACCGTCAAAACCTTGTTATTTTATGTTTTTTTTTAATTTATTATTAGTGCTGCTTAATATGTTTTGCTAAAATTGCTGTTTCTTTTCAGATATCATCAGAAATAGGTAATTAAAATTCATTAAAATGACAGATCTATTGAACTTGCAAAGAGGTCAAATTGTCGTGCTCGTATGGGAGGCGCTAGCATATCAAAAACAGCCGAAATGTTTGGTGCATCAAGAAGTACAGTTTCGAAAGTAAGACAACCTTTGACAAAAAGGGTAAAACCTTCTCATCAAGGCAAAACTCCAGAAGAAATCCAAAACTTACAGATAGGGACTGTCGGATCACAAACGTACAGCTCCCAAAATCACTGTAGAGCTTAATGACCACCTCGTGGAGCCAGTTTCCACAAAATTTATATATAAAACTGTTCGCCGAGAGCTGCTCAAAGGGGGATTTCACGGGTGGGCTGTAATCAGAAGACCACTACTTTGAAAAGCAAACGTTACAAAGACAAACGTTTAAAGTGGAGTAAAAACCTACAGAATTGGTCCATAGAGCAGTGGAAGAATGTTATTCTTTCGGATGAGTCATCCTTTATCATATATCCGACAACCGGCCGAGTATACTTATGGAGACAACCAGAAGAAGCATTTGACCCAGACTGCCCTCTTCCAACTTTTAAACAGAGAGGAGGATCTGTAATGATCTGGGAGGGATACATCTTGGAAATCCGCTGGCCCAATGATTTCCCATCATAACAGAATTAATATTCAAGACTAAATAAGCGTGTTATCTAATCAAATTCATCCTATGGTTGCAGAACTCTTTCCGGAGTGAAACACAATCTTTCAGGATGATAATGTACCAATTCACACAGCTAAAGTTGTTACTGAATGGCACGAGGAGCATCTTCGTGAAGTTGAACATCTTGTCTGGCAACCACAGACATCAGATATCAATATTATTGAATATTTATGGTGCATTTTAGAAAAACAAATAAGGAGTTGATATTCTCCACCATCATCAGTACAAGAAATGGAGACTGTTTTAGCCGAAGAATGGACAAAATTCCTTTGGAAACAATTCAAACTTTATACGAGTCCATACCTCGTAGAATTCAAGCTGTCATTACTCCATATTAAAATAAATTTGTTTAAAATTTTAAGGTTTTTACCTTTCCCTTTTTTTCTCCAACGATCATTTCAGGCAGTTACGCTTATGTATATATATATATATATATATATATATATATATATATATGATGGAAATATGTTACAAAAAGAAAAAAGAAACTACACGTGGAAATGTAAGGAGAAAGAAGAAACAAATAAGCGAAAATGTACTTTGGAAATCAAAGAAAGTAACGGCTTTTTATGAAAAGTAACGATACATGTATACAATTAGATGTACTGAGATAGGAATAAAAGTACTAAAAGACATTATTGTGAATTGTTAGAGAGATTCAAATACTATATTATGTATGTGTGTATGTATGTATGTATGTATACTAATAGTCTGACAAAAGTTGATTTTTTAGATGTTCCCTAGACTTAATCTCCCGCTGGTATGTACTGTATCGTAATCCAAGCGAGAAACGCTAACACGTACCAAAACAGTCCTGCCACCCCTGTAGTCTTTTAAGAATTGAGAGCATACGTTAGGAATAGGATATCCAATAGCCCTTTCTTCGAAATAGGTATTTCAGAAGCAGCTCCCTAGCTAACAGATAAGATATATTGTAAACCTTCAAGTAAAACTTTGAATTATAAACATACAAATTAAATTATAAACGTATAAATTGAATTATAAACCTAAAAAAGACCGAGGAAAATAACTTCCTTCTAAATATTCTATATTGTGTGTATGTGTGTGTTTATGTGGGTACGTGTGTGTGTTTATGTGTGTGTGTGTGTGTGTGTATGTCTATTGTGTGTGTTCCTTTATTGTAAGAAGCTTGCTTCCCAACCAGCTGGTTCCAGGTTCAGTCCCACTGCGCGGCACTTTGGGCAAGTGTCTTTTATTATATATAAGCCTTAGGAGGCCGACCAGTACCCTGTGAGTGAATTTGGAAGACGGAAGCTGATAGCCTGTGTTATTGGTATATATATATATATATATGATTAAGTTAAAAATTACACATACTCTTGTTTCTGCGACTTATTAAAACAAAACCGGGTGTTGAACAATTACGCCATTTTTCGACATAATCTCCTTGCTCTTCGATGCATTTCTCCGAGGTTCACAAAATTGTGTGATGTATGAACCAACATCAACCAGTTCGATCAATTGAGCGAATG
>NC_043000.1:157923207-157943207 GCF_006345805.1 Octopus sinensis | reverse complement strand
ATTTGAGTAGTCACATTTGGAGATAACAGAATTTTTTCAAAAGTCCCTGTACAAGCAGTGCTACTGGAGATCTTTGTTCGAGAAAATCTCTACCTTCATGAAAGCATTTGAGTTGTACCCGCGCATTGCTGATTCGGAGTGTTATGTCGAACAGCAGTTAATATGTGCACAACATTTCCAACTATCAGATAAATCAATCGAGAATTTCGATCCGTCACTTCCTTGGTGAAGGATAATCACGATCTGTGACAGCGATCTGCCGGATCAACCTTTGGGAGTCAGTATTTCTCTTACTGATTTTATGTTATAAGCTATTTTCGTTATATATTGTATCAATTCATTTTGTTTTTATTATTGTTGTTGATCTCATATTCTTTAGATCCTCGTAAATCCTTCTTCGGCATCCTGATGGATCATTAGTTCGTACAATATACCTTGCGATATTTTTGCCGAATTTTTCATTCAGAGTTTAAATGCCACACAAGTCAAGTTAGTCTTCCATTAGGGACGATTATTTCAACTATTACGTTCTGTGTTCAAATTCTGCAGACGTCGACTTTGACTTTCATCCTTTCGGAGTCTGGCTACCCGCATGGTTCTTCGTCTCAAGCATTTGTCTCATGAAGAAAGGCTAAAGACGCTCGACCATTATTCTCTAGAAAAACGACGACGCCGTGGTGATCTCAGTCTCGCTCACAACATCATAAGTGGAAAGTGTAACCTCTCGAAAGAGCTGTTCTTCACTCCTGCTCCAGAGCGTCGGCTGCGGTGTCACTCCGAAAAGCTCTATCTGCGACGATTTCATCTCAATCGAAGTAGAGGGGCTTTCTCCGTCCGCGTGCGGATCCGTGGAATTAGCTACCGGACGAGATAGTAAAGATGCCGACGACCGCTCGGTTCAAAGTTTCTCTTGACCAGAAATGGCCTGAACTCTTTGCATGAACACCCTCCCTGTACATAACTCCATGTCCCCCTACATGGTCTTGCTTTTTGCTTTTTGAGCCAAAAAATTAACTTAACTTAACTAACCAGTGAAACACTGGTGTCGATGTAAATCAACTAGTCCCCTCCTCCAAAATTTCAGTCCTTGTTTCTGTCTAAAGACACAATAATGATCATCATAAAGTAATAATGATGGATCATTATTATTAGCACTAGTATTATTCGTAGTATTTTTGTTATTATTATCATTAACTTTATTATTATCATCGTTGCTTTAAATGTTGTTTTCTCTTGTTACAGCGTTTCCAGATTAGTAGCACACTATATGCGTGTAATAACATCCCACGTGTAATCCGAGTGTATGAATGATTAACGCAGACGACAGATGCGTATAAGTGTAATCGTTATATCGATCAGAAAGCGAGTTGTTCCCTTTCAATTCGTCTTAACTTTATATTTGTTCTTTACTCCTATTTTTAGTTGTTTTTTTTCCGGTTTCAGATCTGCCCTCATTTCTCTCTACGTTCATTATATACAGTTTTCCATAATGTCTGCCTTCTTTTTTTCATTTTTCTTTATTTGTGTTATTTATCTCGTCTTGTCATTCATTCTTAATCTCCAACTAACTCTTTAACACCTCCCACATATCTTCCTTTCAACGGTGCTTCCCACGTGACGACATCAAAAGCCAGTGCTGCATTGGGTATACGTCACAATTATTCGAACCTGTATTTATTGTAAGGAAACAAATATTAAAAGAAAACAATTGTTAGGTTATGTCTACGCACAAGTACGCTCACGCGCAAGTACGTACGCAATCCCTTTTACTCGCTCTCTCTCTCTTTCATACACACACAAACACACACACACGTACACACACACAAGCATACATTAGTCAAGTGACTTCTATTATACCCTACGGTTAACCCATACCTTGCGAGTGGAATTTGCTAGACGGAAATCATACAATATGCTATTACACCATTCCTGTTTGTTTTCTGCCTGTTTCTCAGTCAAAGTCTGTCTGCCTGTCTGTCTGTTTGCTTCTCTCTCTCTCTCTCTTTCTCTCTCCCTCTATATGTGTCTGTGTGTCTGTGTATCTGTGTGTGTCTGTAAGTGTCTATGTAATTATTTGTAAACGTTCTTCGTGCCCTTTTGTGAATTACTATGTGTCTGTATATGTTTACATGTATGTATGTATGTATGTATGTATGTATGTATGTATGTATGTATGTATGTATGTATGTATGTACGTATGTATGTATGTATGCATGTGTATGTACGTATGTATGTATGTATGCATGCAAATATGTGGTCGCTCACCGGTCCGATATCCGAGTGGAAATTAATCCAACAGGTTATCAGCGTGCAACATTGTTATCGATTTAACAGTATGGTTTCTATAAATACATTCATCGCACTCTCTCTCCCCTATACACAAGCACACACACACACACACACACACACACACACACAAACACACACAAACACTCACACAGTCACATATATATGCATACACACGATCACTTACACAGTCATACATATTCACACACGTATGCTTAAACTAACACCCCTACATAAACTAAGAAGTAGAAGATGGTTAAAAGAATATAACGTCAGTTTATACGTAAGCATCTTAATATCTTGTTCTTTCAATCAAAGTTACCAATTCAAAACCTGCTTCTTTATCGATACTATTTTATTTTCATTGAAACGTATAATACAACCAATAGGACAGGTTTGATGCAGTTATCTCCATCCTAATCTGTTACTGAGGTTTGATTTGAGAGAGAATCAATTTTTATTTTTAGCGTATTTGAGACCTTTCATCATCCACATCACATTGAACCAATCATCCTGCCTCCGTGTTGTTGGTTAACGCGCTTGTAATAGCAGGGAAATGATGCTCAAATCAAGAAGCATTGTCTTAAACAAAGAGCAAGTGTAATACCAATTCTTGCAAAGAAATATATGTTGGTCTTAAGTCTGATAGAAATATCCTGAATTAGAGTTTAAAAAAAGAACAAAGAAAGTGTCGCTGAGTAATGTTGCTGGGAAAATTTTGGTAATTTTTGTTATCAAAGTTGATCCAGGTTTTCAGAAATAACACACACACACATACATATGTAATATATACTAGTTTCAAAATTTAGCACAAGACCAGCAATTTTAGGGGAAGGAGTTAAGTAGATTACAACTTTTATTGACCCCAAAAATTATGAAAGGCGAAGTCGACCTCAGTGAAATTTGAACTCAGAAGGTAAAAATAGATTAAATGTGGCTAACAATTTTGCCCAGCGCGCTCATGGTTCCGCCGGCTCGCTACTTTTACTTTACTGTAATAATGAACAAGAATTAGATACTAAATGGTTCAAATAGTTTCCACTTTTGTAGAGAGATATCGTAACTACCTTCCATATATAACTACCATGCATAACAAAATAGATTTCTTTTGGAAGAACACTTTTCCGACGAATTAACAAACATTCAACGATACGCTACTTGAACGACTTAGTCGTATCTACCGTTCAACATCATCGAACGAATTGAATTTGCAATCTGCTTACTGCTTCAATGAAGTCCATTGGGGTGTCTGTTTTGGAATCGAAGAAGTCAAACAGTACATGCTATTTCATTGAACAGGTAGCTCTATATGCTACGCTTCCTTCCGATACTTACAGTAAATACGTTACCTGATCATGTTTTGCTAGAATGCATGTAACTCTCAATAAATTCAAACTAGTGAGGAAACTTCTAAGTGGCCACTAAATTTACAAGAAATATCAGTCAGATTTCCTCAGATCACTCACTGGCTTATGTGATCCTCGGTTGCTAATCTATCAGCTGTTGATGGTAGTTAGCTTCATGCAATTTTGAATAAAATGTCCCATAGTCTAAGTATCACAAACTTTGTTGTTTATCAAAGACTGCAATGTTTACTGCATTTCCCGTTTACGTTTAAGAATATAGGATTTGATTTCAAAAGAAGTTGGTTCCTATTTCTCATAAGTCGATAGACAAACAAAATGTCTTTCGGTGTTAACACAAACCCCTGAAAATTTTGAGACTTATAAGTCTTACCCGTATTGGCTTTACTTTCATTATTCTATAAGCCTGCTTGTAGTAGCTTTAATGCACTGCGTTACAACAGCCATATTCCTGGATTTGCTCTAATTATAGAAATATATTTATTTCGTTACTGCTTCATTAATATTTATAAAAGAAATTTTAATTAAGGTAAATTGTTATTTCAAAATGATCTCCTATTAATGGATAATTATGAAAAGAGAGAGGAATAAACTGAAAATAATAATTATAGCAAGATTCGTTGTGTGTGTGTGTGTGTGCGCGCGCGCGCGCACGTGTGTTGAATGATTAAGAAGTTTGCACCACAAGCATGTGGCCTCACAAAACGTATATCAACACGTCGCTATGGCAACAGGCATATGACCAAGATTCTCCTGCCTTACATCTTGGATTTGGGTCATTTACCACAGTTCTGCTTTTATCCAAGCCTTGTGAGAAAAATTGAGTGGGCGGAAAATGTGCGGAACAGACTGCACTTGTATATAAAACATCCGGCCTTGTCATACAATCGCTTTCACTGAATTGGTCTGAAGATTATGCTAATAATCCACTTGGCTTGAAAGAACTCCAGCATTACGTACTGTTTCATTGAACACGTATATCTATTCATCCAATAACTGCATACTCACCGTCAAATCTGACGGAGATCCATTTGCGCAATTCTATGACTATTTATGCTGTTGCTGTATTTCTGCTAATAATGTCTAGAATTTCATGAATTCACGTCATCAGTAAATCGTGTATTATTTTCGTTTTGTAAAAATTAGAACATTTCAAGGTTGAACCAACGACTTTCGGCAATATAACAAAGGGGAACAATGGGTGAGATCTTTCAGACAAGACTTTACAATCAGGGTATATTAGCTACAGGATATTTTCCATCTCGCTCTTTACCGTCTGCAGATGAAATTTAATTATTGATTTGTGAAGTGTCTTAAAATAATAGTCGTGTACATATCTAATCTTTCTCTTGACGTCTTTCGCTTTCTGTACTCTCTCAATCTATCTCTCTTGCACCATCTCTTTCTCTTTCTTCCTCTTTCGCTCTCTTTCTCTCTCTCTCTCGCCTTCTCTTTTATCTTTCTAGCAACATATGACGACTGAGCCTACTGTAAGCATATATTGGAATAAACTATCAGTATATAATTAGTGTATATACGATGGAACACATATGTATATATATATATATATATATAATATATATATATACATACATGCATATCTATATATATGTATGTATGTATGTATGTATGTATGTATGTATGTATGTATGTATGTATGTGTGCGTGTATATATTAATATACGTGTGTGTATGCATGTATCTATACGTATACATATAAACACTCAAGTATATATATATTATATATATATATATTATATATATATATATACACGCACATACATACTACAATAAAGAAATATAGTATTCAGGAAAAAACAGAAAAAAATAATGAAATTATGTGTAATTCGTGTGCTTGTACACATATGTGTGTATGTGTGTGTGTGTGCATAATGCATATACATATCAGTTGATCGATCCGCAGTATCATTAGAGTTTCAGATAGAGTGCGTTGTGATATTTCTTCTGATTCAATGCATTCACCTGTTTGAATTTGCCATTAATCATTTAGAGGTCGATAAAGAAAGTATTTACCTTGTTGGAACCTCGCCCAACATTCGTCATATCCAGTATGTTTTTATTTTCCTTTTCAAGGTTGGGGGAAGTAATGGGGCGCCTATGTCTGCATATGATTACCTAGGTACCTTAGAAGAGATGTATGTATGTATGTATGTATGTATGTATGTATGTATGTATGTATGTATGTATGTATGTATGTGTATAGAAAATTATTACTTCTAAATCTCTGAAAGAGAAGCATTTAGTAACAGTGCTCTAGAGTAAAGATTATTTGCCAACATAACGTGGCAGTCCTGGTTAGGATGATTGTTACTGTCATTTAGTCCCAGGAAACATCATCTCCAGCTGGCTGTACTACACACTATCTGCGTCCTTGTTCGAAGATATAAGGACACTTAAATAGAGTGTCGGTTAGCCAGCTGGAGACGTCGTTTCCTGGAGTTAAATAACAGTAACAATCATCCTCACCAGGACTTCCACATTGTGTTGGCACATAATCTTTACTCTCTGTCTGTCTGTCTGTCTGTCTGTCTGTCTCTCTCTCTCTCTCTGTATATATATATATATAATTTGTAGCAGAGAATCGTATGGTTATCACAGAAAGCTCCTCTACCGGACTCGGCTATCTGACCACATAGCCATTCATGTTTTACATACCTCTGTGTTAATGATGTTTATCCCCAAATCTCGTGCAGCATCGTGTAACACATGTATCGGGTAGTTCATCCAAGATGAAGAAAAGTTCTAGCGTCCCGTGTGGCAGGCTTGATAATTGCTGAGAAATCTCTCGGTGTGAAACCAATGTTAGGAATATTTTGCCACCAATATAGTTTTCAGCACCCATTCTCAGAGTTCGATGCGCATGCACAAACACACACACATTCACACATAAACACACATGTATATATAATATATATATTGTATGTGTTGTGTGTGAGCGCTCGTGTATATATGTATGTTCCTGTATGTATATGTATGTAGTTTTTCATTTCTAAATACAATCATGTGTACGTGTGTGTATGAGTGCTCGTGCGCAACCGTGTGATGGGAGGGGGGCGTGTTTATATGATATATACATAATATATGTTGATATCAATTTCTTTGTCTTCTATCTGTTTATCTATGTATGCATCTCTTTTTCCCTCTGTCTGTCTCTTTCTATCTCCCAATCCGTTTCACTCGCTTCCCATATATATATATATACGTGTGTGTGTGTGTGTGTGTGTGGTGTGTGTGTGTACAGACACACGCTTAAACTCGCATGACTTTACCTTATGTATGTATATATGTAATCATATAGATTCGATATATTCCTGCATAAATATATTGATATCGGTATCTGTATCTGTTCAATGTGTCTCGGTTTACTAGTACCGGATCAACGTGTTGATTAAAACTCGAAATTCGAGATAGTGGTAAACAGATGCGTTACACAGACGGTAGAGATGAACTTCGAGTCGGTTGAGGTAGGTGAGAAGGAGACGTGTTATGGTTAATGGTCATTGTAAAATAACACCGGACATGAATAGATTGCTTCGGGAATAGTTGTCATATTGTCTTACTAAATAATGCATAACAAACGCATAAGGCATACGAAAGCCTACATCTGAAAAACAAAATATTACTTGAAAAAAATCAATTTGTGCAATTTTGTCTGAAGGATATATCTGGTCAAATGACTGTGAGGCTCGGCAAAACTTCAATACAACTTTAATTTCTTGAGAAAAAAAAGTGGCAATCAACAGATAAGATCCCTTAAATCGATTAAAATCCCGAAATAAAAATCTGTTAGTATCATTGGCTATTTTAGAAATCTCTATTATTGAACTCAAATTAACAGAATCAGTAGATCCTTGAACGCGATATTTAGTTTCGCTTCCATATGTTCGGGGCATATATCTTAAATGTTCAATATATTCTTTTCATCAGTTTGTCTTCAATAAAATAAACAACCAGTCAAATACATGAGTCAGTTCAGTTGTCGTTTGCTTCTTCCAAATTTAAGACCTTTTTATACTATATTAAACTGCCTATATTGGTAGAATCAGTGGCGTGTCAAAGAAAATAGCCTTTGCTAAATCTTGTTACCTTTTCAGATTTTATGATATAAAGTAACACTCGAGTATTGAGAACAATTCCGCCAACTGATTTCTCCTTATAAATTTTCTGGTGTTGTACGTATGCAAGGAATCAATATTATTTGCATTGGAATAATATGGATTTGAAACCCATCACAGACATAGCTTTTCTATATTCTCGAATTAGTAGAACACACTCTTACTATTACATATAGTGTGAGATACGTATTCAATTGTAGCTAATTACAACCTCACAAAAATAAAGCTGATGATGATGACGATGATGATGATGATGATGATGATGATGATGATGATGATATTTCTTTTCTAACATAGACAGAAGGCCACAAATACTAAGTCGGGTGAGAGAAGAGTAGACAATTAAATCAAGTGCAATTAAATCACGGGACAACTAATAAACTGAAACCCGAAATGTTTTGAATTCTCATAGTAAATACAATTCATTTACCTTATTCTACAACGCTTCCACTTGAGCGAAAGAACATTATAATAAATAATAATATAATGCAGGTGGGCAGCAGGATCCCTACAAGAACAGACTGATATTAATTCAACATTCCATACTACCGAGTTCATTAAAATTATTTGGAAGCTAAGTACGAAATTCGAATTAACCGAGTTAATATACTTCAGAAAAGATTTATAACTTCATACCATTGCGAGAAATCAATGATATTATTTTTATATGCGCTGTTTGAGACACATACGTACATCCATAGACAATTACACACATATATTTAGAGAAGGAAAGAATGTGTTTTGGCAGAACATATTTGGTATAATCGGTAGCACGATTACCCGATAAGAGATTGATGCGTGCTTTGACTAACTACAGTAATGGGATTTTTCTGTCTTAAGCGTTCCTTCAATATGTATTTGTGTATGCGCGCTCAGACACACACACACACACATGTATATATATATATATATATATATATATATATATATATTATATATATATATATATATATATATATATATATATATAATATATATATATATATTATATATATATATTATATATATATAATATATATACATATATATATATATATATATATATAATATATATATATATATATATATATATATATATATATATATATGTATGTATAGGTATATACATATACATATAAATTATCTTTTAAAATGAAAATACACGCATTAAAAACACAAATGTATAATGTATTCCGTTATAACTTGGAAATCTTTGTAATGATGTTCTTACTTTTAACGGTAAGAAATTATAGATAGAAATTTCAAATCACAAATGTAGATTGAAATAATTAATACTTCTAATGTGAATCTTTACATAAAATAGATGGTTAAGATCTTCAATGAAAATAGTCTACTGCTGACAAGTCCAACATTTCTATAACCATATCTTACGTTCACTAAAAGCCATAATTAACGAAATAACTTTCATTTGAATGAGGATGTGCGTGTGGTTGCGACTATTTCCGTGAGTGCCACTATATACTTGAGTATATTTTCAAAACTATCAGAAACCTCCCAGGAAAGTAGCATCTGGAAAGGAAGACTAGCTAGCACAAATTGATTTGATCACGAAGTGTCTATAAGCAACTGGGATTTTCAATATATATATGTATGTATGTTTTTATTTTTGTGCGCGCTTAAATGATTGGGATTCTATAAGCGTTTGCGTGTCTTGTGTTGGCTGGATAAGAAAACTAAATACTTGTCTCATGTGGATATCCGAGTAAATATGTACGATTTTATCGTATGAGAATCGGCTATGAATATGTATTATGTCTGTATGTATATATTATGTACGTACACACACACACACACATATGTATATACACTCATACACACTCAGACGTGTGTGTGTGTGTTAAGGGGTTTATGTGTTAATAATTTCTTTCAATTACTTTGAAACTTTCACTTGTGCATGTTCCACCGGAAAGCAACAGCGAAGTTTATCTTCTTTAATATGTAAATATTTAAACTCCCGTCTCGTATTACAAACAAAGAGTAACAAAGTGCAAAGAGGTAAAGTACATTGAGCATTCCTTTTATATAACCATCATGAGCGTGATGCTAATGAGCGAAATTTGGGCCCAAGATTGTGATCGCTTCTGTATTGACTTCAACAGTTAATGAAGATTGACGAAAATTTGTTCTAATTTTGTTGTATTTGATATTGTTTAGCCAGGTGTTACAGGCTTAGGAAGACTAGTAGTGAAAGGTTAAATAGCCATAATCATTTCGTATTTTAAACAAGTATAGCGTAAACAGCAACTATATGATGCAATAAGTGTTTCGAAGATCTGGTTTGAGAATAGGAAGGGCTATATAGAGAGTCTGTATTGCAAGGGCTATGTAGAGAGCCCTTCGTTCTTTCAGCGTGTGCTCAATTGGATTAAAAAGGCAATGAAGTTCTGTTAGAAATCCTGTATTTTAGTATTATTAATTCTTACGTGCTGCCGCAGAATTATCCGTATAAATAAGGGAATTTATGTGTGTGTGTATGCGTGTATGAGTGTGTGTGTATGCGTTTGTGTGATTTTTCTTCCTCTTTTTAATTTAGAATAAATTTTACTGGCCATGTACTTGGTGGCAAGGTTGTAAAGCAAAGTATCTTGTTTCAGCCATCATCCGTTAAATCTTCAGAAGATTTTGCAAATATTATAGTTCAGGATATCGTGATCATTTTTGACTAAATATTAGCCTTCTCTCCTTATGATCCAATATTTACCCACGCTTTGCACCAGACGTGTTTGTTTGTATCCTGTTATTCCAACATAATACGTATGATACTGAAAATGTATTTCGATAACTGGATTTTTAAACACCTTCTCAATAGGCCATAGATGATCTTTTTCTTTCGATTTTTCCTAACCATAGGTATGTATGCATAAGGCAGAAGTTACAGAGTGACCCAAGACCGAAAACTTCGGGCATTGATGTGCCTATGCAAGAAACTCGTTTCCAATAATAACAACAACAATAATAATAATAATAATAATAATAATAATAATAATATGAATAATAATATGAATATGAATAATAATAAATTTAATAATAATCATTATCATTATCATTATTATTATTATTATTATTATTATTATTATTATTATTATTATTATTATTATTATATAAATATTCCAATATTTTAAGTTTTATTTTTCCATTTTCTTGTTTGCATATGTGTGTGTGTGTGTGTGTTCATACATACACACATACGTACGTACGTATGAACACACATCTATAATCATTATTATTGTTATTATTCTTCCTATCAGCATTCTTCTTGTTATTATTGTGTTCGTCTCGTCATTATCATCATCATCATCGTAATCACCTTTGTAATATTACTATATACATAATTATTTCAAATGTAACTGGCTAAAATAAACGACGAAATACTGTAATAGAAAGACTTAGGTATATCCGCGCTACTTTTTCGTATATTGTATCTTATATTCCATTTCAATGCATTCAATAAAATTTCAGCATTATGTATAAGTATTATTAACATGCCAGTATATAGTTTGAAAGATGACAAACCATATAACATTCAATAAAATTTTGAATTCGACACTAAATTTCTTTTTTTTTTTCTGTTTTGGCTCTGAAAGAGATACAAAACCTAAGTTGCAATGCATCTGGGTTAATAGATGAAATTATATTTCTGGAAGCGTCGACTGGAAAGCCTGAAATTTAATGTTTTTCTCTCTCATATGGTTTAATAGATACTGAAACGTTTATGTTTTCCCAGGAGCAAAAGCAAAATATAAAATAAAGTGAAATAACCACAAAGGGTTATTGAATTCATGTTTCGATTCAAATGTACTTTTCTCGTCTTCAGCTCTTCTTCTATAAGCTGTCAGTTTCGTTTATGGAACAAACTGCAATCGATCCTCACTCGCGAGTGAATATGGCTTGATATCATATACCACGTAGTCGCTACTTGCTTAGGTACCAATATAGTTACACGGAAACATAGACGTTGGCACTGTCGTCCTTGAGTTAGTGGAAAAGGCTGAAGGTGACAGCTGGAAGGAGGAATGTCTACGTCGGCATCCGGCTATTATTTGTAACAGCGACGTCTGAAAGTTGCCATTCGGTCCACGAACTGAAACCCCGATGTGACACACATTAACCAAACACAAAGCCACAGTCCTTCTCAAAACACATACAAAGTATATTACATGATACTTTTATTGTGCTTTTTTCTTTGTTTTGCTAATTTTTATTTTAGTCGATAAGCGCCGATTTAGTTTGCCCTTCGTTTAAAATCATTTCAACCGTGACAAAACTATTTCTCCGGCACCAGTATCTATAACTACAACATCCAAAATGTGTCCTTCCTTTTTTATGATTGTAGTCTATAATTCGATGGAGATTTAGCAGCTACCCGCTTAAAAGAAGTCATGTTGTTCATAAGTTTCTAAAGAACACGAACGGTTTTAGTGAAATGACTAAAGAATTTCAACGGCTTCAGTGAAATGACGTGATTTGATCCATAAAATCGAAATTGCGTTCAAGGCATGCTTTGCAGACAGATCGAAACTCCTACTTTTAGGGATTTCGTCAACTAGTTATATAAGAAAATTTATTGTTTTGAAACCTGGACAGACGTACACATTTATGATTCGCTATTTGTAGCAAAAGAACAGATTTACATATATTGGATGAAAACCTACGACCTGGAATCGAAATTACATGCTTGTTGTCATATATGTATAAAACACATATAGTAGAGTTAAATCATGTTTTAATTTCCACTTCAGTTATATGTTCTTTCTCTGGATAGTTTGCTTTCTAATCAAGTAGTTTTTTATACACTTATATACGCACACACACACAGACACACATAACCACACACACACACACACACACACACACACACACACACACACACACACACACACACACACACACACACATACACACACACACACACACACACACATATATATATATGTATATATATATATACTGAGTTTACCCATAGACGCATCGCAAATCGTTGAGAAACATCCACTTGTTTATTGTTAAGAATTTCGTACATCACATGATATATGCACATACATGAGGTTTTCACGTTTAATTCACCTTTTATTTGTCACTCTGCGAATTATATTTATCTTCAACAAATTCTTTATACAAATCTTCTTTCTGCTATAGAAACATTTCATTTTTATGAGAACTTATCCTTCTTTATTCTGTATTCGGTGAAATCACAGTTGTTATCTCATTGTCCTCTCTTCTCCCTTTATTTGAACGCTTGTTGCAATTAACAATCAGCGAAAGAAAAACCGTCAGCGCATAAGGATTGAAGGGCCATGCAGTTCAATAGTATGTCTTCCTCAAATAACACACAGCAAATGCAATTTAGTTAATACAATAAGTTGAAGCAGAATAAAATTGCTGCAACACTACAACAACAGAGCTAACTGCATAAAATCAGTCGATAAATCCAATTTTGAATTGAGAGAGAAAAAAGCAGAAAATAATGTAATATCTATGTTTTGGATTGAGATTCTATGTAGAAATCCAATTATTAGCCGAAGAAGAAAGTTTTAAAAACAAGAAGTAGTGGATTATCAATGAGTTAAGTAAGTAAATCCTTGGCAAAAATGATCTGATAGAAGAGAAAAGAAATCCTTATATTCATACCATAATCCTTACTACTTAATTTGAAATATTCGCCTATGCGTACGCTCTAACATGGTACAGAAAAAATAATATACCCATGGCACAAGATTTTTCTTTGTGAAGTCAATGTACAATAGATCATTGACCTCTGATTATTAAGTTCAGCTATCAGAGATAACCAACACAAGTAACTGGGGTGGCAGGACAAAACTAGCTGAAGCGATTACAGATTTATGAGCACACTCAAACATGCTAACTAACCAAATGTTTATTGATTATAAATTCTCTGCCTGCTCTTTACAAAACAAAGTTGTACCTGCACTTTATACATAATCTTAGTTTGCACCTAAATAGATTAAACAGGAAACAGTTAATATTTTGGCATTGGAATCGTCATTGTGTTAGCTATGGAATATGCATCGTTATCCTTTATTCCACGAGTTCAAAATTCATTCAGTTGGATGTTTTTCCAACTCTACAAAATTAATAATACTGTTTTGATTTTTTGTTTTTGTTTGTTCGTTTGTTTTTTTTTTCATGTCAATTAAATTCTATGCTTATTGTCATATTTTAAACTATAGATTGTATTTCTGCCCAAGTTGAAGCCATTATTTGGGAGGTGAAATGTTAACCATATCATATGACTGTACTCGCTATATGAGTTTGTTTGTAGATATACATATATATATATTATACACACACACAATATAGGTGGGTGGCTAATTTGAAATTTTACAACCTAAAGGCAGAAATAAATACTTCACTAAAGTGAACAATGGCAGTAATCGAATTGAAATGAATAATCAGCATTGGTATTACTAGAAATAAGAGTCAAAACAACTTAATAACCACAAAAGCACTATCTTAATGAGTTGACAAGGGAGAGAAACTCACTACGCTCGCAGATGATTTCGCATTTTGATACTTAACGCAGCTTAACGTTCATCAGTGGCCCTCACCGCCCCTAAGGTTAAACTCGTCTCGCCTTGCCAGCTTATGATTTCCTTCCCCAAAATGTCGGGCCTTGTGCCTAAAGTAGAAGAGATTTTGCTAAATCGGCCATAAATTTATGTATATATATATTATAAGTAATTATTTGGACTTTGGGTGAATATCTATTAGCATGCCGATTAAACCACATTCACCGTTTGGGCTACCTGATGTCATTCACAGTTACACCAAACACCTGAGGTGACGCAGACTGCGCTGATTAGTGCAACACAGCTTGATGCAGAGAACGCAAGAGGGACAGCTGCAGGATTGGTCGAAACGATGGTTGGGTTTGATAAAGATTCGTACCAAATCCGTTTTCCGTTTCCCTCATCAATTATGTGTGTGAGTGTGTGTTTGTGTGTGCGTTCGTGTGTATGATTTTGTGTGTGTGTGTGTGTGTGTGTGTGTATTGTGTGAAGCTGGTCGAGGGGCAGAGTAGCTAGAGCGTCGAGTACAATGCATTGCGATCCTTATCCTGACTGCTTCTGCTCTAAATTCGACCTCCGCTATGATCGGTGTTGCCTATCAAAGGAGATTGCAAGCCCAGTGCTTGGGCAGTTGTATCTCCCTCGAATTCTCACAAAGTTGAATGTCTGGTTGTGTCAGTGTCTCACAACTCTATGATGACTAAATCTATTAGCGAATACGTGGTACAAGCAACTGATTCATTCTCTATTGCGATTGGTGGTCATATTTACGCGCGCACACACACACACACATACACACACACACACACATGCACACATTGAAGTGTGATATTACATTAGCTATATCTACAGCATCTGTTTGAAGTCTTGATAAAGGTTATGAACGTATTTACACTTTCTGGGACTAAATTATTAGAAACATTGCCATATAAACAAAACATGATGAATTAATAAATAGTCAAGAAATATATATCGCAGTAAGCAGGCATAAAATACAATAACAGACGAAACGAGCTCGGGGCCCACTCGAAATCGTGTTAGACCAATAGGAGAATGATGGAGTGTTCATTGTTGCTTGTTAGATAACAGATCTTTGTGAACAGAAATATATTCAAAACTATTCTTGCGGTGAACATACAGTTTCCACCCCCACCCCACCATTAAGTACTCTTCACACAGAAACATTTTATCTAGTGTGTCTGTTTATAAGATGTTAGTATGTGGCTTGACAGAGATTTGGCGAATACCTCTAGCAAGAGAGTTGTGTCTGTCTTGGTGACTCAGTTCGTAGAAGTAACTACTTCGTCTCTACTGACGCAGTTACAATACAGATTTGCACATATTGTATTTATGACGATAATGTACTTGTGAAAAGGTTAAACATCGCACCCTTACATTTTCGCACATCGCTAATGTATAAACACTTTTTTGGCTTAACGAGAGTTGACAATGGAATTTATATGATACAGAAAGGTGAAACAGTGACGTTTAAGTATTGATCAATGCTTAAGAACATATGAGAAATGAAGCGAAATAAGTTTATCTAGAAATCAAAGTCATAATTTCAAGCATCAGCTCAATAGTATAAGTGAAGCAGCGACGTACAAATTTCATTTTGGTCTCATGTACAACTGGTACTTATTCTAGTAGCCTTGGAAAGATGAAAGAGTTGTTATAGGCAGGATAATATGAATGTCTAAAGTAGGCACAAGGTCAGAAATCTAGGGGAAGGGAACATTCATTTAAAGCGACCCTGGTGGGGAACCCGGAAGAGTAAAAGTCATAGTTTCACCTCGACAGGGTTTAACCTCAGGATGTGAAGATATGAAGAGCTGATTATGTACCGTACAATATTTCACCGAAGCGCTAAAGATTTTGGCAATCGAACGCTCTGTAAAACGGAGTTTTGTAATTAATAATAATTAGAATATATTTAAAGTTAGGCAGACGACAAGAGATTAAGGGTTTAGCGAATTATATCCATTGCAAGTATTGCAGGTACACTATTCCTTTAATCTGTTACAACGCTGGCCAAATTGGAATATGGCATTCATAGGACTTAATCGATTCTCGAATGTAGTTGGTGTAAAATTCTCTCGATCTAGGCGATAGAATTAAATTCTGAAATTAAAAAGAAGTGAACAAATATAACAAGGGATATGTTCGATATTTTACCGATACTGACTGATCAGTTTCACAGCAAATATAAGCTATATACATCTTGATGGCACCTAAACCTAAAACGAAAATGGATTTTGGTCGATTAGATTTAACGAGTACAAGCATTCAGTGTGTTATTTGAAACTATCTATGCATTATATTTAATTATTTGTTTATGAAGCGTTTATTCAGAAGGTAACTAAATGCTAAATACTCCAGCAAATTTTATCTGGCAGTCTACAAATCCTGCGATTTTGTTATTGCCATAATAAAAGTTTCTTACATAGCTACGTGGCCAGAAACTTGAGCGACGACCTGAGTCGATTACATAAACCAATAACGTTTCTAATATTTTATTTTAATGACCACGGAAGACGAAATGACCCAATAAACTGGGATGAAATGTGAACTGAGTTGATAAATAGTTGCAACGAGATCTTATAAAACATTTATATTACACACAAACATTTAGAGCGATCCACAGATGCAAGCGGATTTAGACAGGGAAGAGGTAGTTGATAAATAGAAGTACTTGAATGGTACTTTATTTTACCAACCCCGGGCAAATAAAAGGCTAGTTTTTCCCCGGAAGATTTGGAATGGTAAGAAGCCTGAACAAATAACGAAAAACGGTTTTTTATCACTTTTTAAATTCCCATAATAATTCTTATTATAGACATAAGGATTGCAATTTTAGAGGAGGGAGCAAGCCAATTACATCAAGCCTAATACTTGACTAGTGCTCTATTTTATCGACCCCGAAATGATGAACGGCAAATGGTTCTCTGGGACATTTCAGCTTCGAACATAAAAACGGACAAAATGTCGCTCAGTATTTTGTGCGGTGTGCTAACGGTCTTGCCAGCTCGTCACGGAATAAGAATAATTAATGATAATTAAAACGGTATCAAATTTTGGCACGAGGCCAGCATTTTCGTGCGGAAAGTTGACCCCAGTGCTTAACTGGTACTTATTTTATTGTCTCCTAAAGGATGAAACGCAGACTTGACCTCGGTGAAATTTGAACTCAGATCGTAAAGACGGACGAAATGCGCTAAGCATTTTGTCCAGCATGCTGATGATTCGGCCAGCTCGCCGCTTAATAATAATAATAATAATAATAATAATAATAATAATAATAATAATAATAATAATATATTTTAAATGATGATCTTGGAGATAAATAAGGGTTAGGTTGAAAGCATAGGCGTCTTAGCTTTTTCTATAAATTTCATCAATGGGAGATACATTCTCTCGTATAGTGACCAATGCTATATACATACAAGTACGCAGATACGTACATGCGTGTGTGTGTGTGTAAATGTGTGTGTTTGTGTGTGTGTGTGTGTGTGTGTAAAATGCAATTATAGTGCTACATATACCTAGTGGCATTCAAAGAGAAGCAAAAGTCATTCAGTTCTAAATGTCAGTTCTGTCTACCCGTGCACTTGGCTTTAAAATACGCGTTTTGCTTTCAACCCTGGAATAATCTCAGGAAAACGTTAGTGTGTGTGTATGTGTGTGTGTGTATTTTGTGTGTGTGTATTGTGTGTTTGTGTGTGTGTGCGTGTGCGCGTGTGTGTGCGTGTGCGCGTGTGTGTCCGTGTGCGAGTGTGCGTGTGTCCTTGTATTATATCGTGACTAAACATATGCGAAAACCTCTGTGTAATGATTATGTGCATTACCAGTCTCGAAATTAAGATGATGATGATGATGATGATGCACATTAACACGCTGACATACTTACAGAAAACACATATGCACACAAACACACAGACACACATACATGTGTGTAAGCTTTCTCTGTCCTGTCTGTGATTTAATTTAGGATATCGCCCTTTATGCATATCAGCAGAAATATCCATAAACCAATCTATATTCAAGCATTCGTTTTTTTTATGAAGAACAATAGGATGAGTGGAATGGAAGCTGATGAAGCTGATGGATAACAGCATTCGCATATATTGATATGCACTAACATATATTGTACATATATATGCACAGAGGTAGACATAGACACACACACACATATTGAAACATAAACATCTATAGATACACATCTATAAATATAGTTGTGTCGTGTATGCGTGTGTGTGTATGCGTATATGTGCGTGTGTGATTAAAAGTTGTAGCTTCTTAAATTGTAACTGAGTTTCATGTTGACGAATAGACAACCGGTTAAACTAGGGAAGTATTACGTGTATATTTAAGCAATAATATTCACAAACACATCGAATTGTTAGTGATCGCGATTTGATTGGTTTACCGAAAAATCCCAAGAAAATATACCACATATTCCGCTAATCTCAAATAAAATTACTTCATATTGCCATGTCTTCATCAGCATATAATCTATTTTATTCACAACACAACCGAAATTTATTTCACTTCATTTGTATTGAATATTTATCATACACAATCACTAATGACGGCTATTGTTCGTGAAGCTTTATTGCTTATGGATTTAAGAACGTTTGCTTGTTTTTTCCCGAGGTTTATGTTGTTCTTGCGAATAACGAATCTATTATAGAGCATTACATAGATAGATAGTAGTTGGAAAGTCCTCACTAATTATCTATGGTAACGCATATTAGATTTGAACAATTTTGCCGTTTATTCAAGAAATCGTTATTTCGAAGTAAATTATGGTCAGGTTAAGGTCCTAGTAAATGCTCCACTTATTCAGACCTTATGAGAAATTACAGTATATTAATATGTTTCCTAGTATTCCTCAGTAATCTAAAAAGGGCTTTTAATAAAAATGGCAAGCACATATCGATTATATATCTATGTCTGTCTTTGTTACATTAAAACATGAGAGGACTAATTTTAAAGTTGGAATACTGTAAAAAACAAAAAAAGCAGAACAATAGTATCAATAAATTCAAAACCGAGAAAAGAAGCCTAAATGTTCGTCCCACTGTTACCTGTATCTACATCCCTGAAACCTATGATAAATATATTCCCAGTAAACTATACATATCATCGTATCAGAAACCCTTTAACGGAAATAACGTTAAAGTGAACTACAGCTGTATCTAGAACTTCGCTGCTTCCATGGGAAGAAAGTAGGAGAATCTTACTACTACGAATTCGCAAAACAGTTCTCTGTATAATTGCTACAAACGTAATAGCTAAACATTTATCACTATGATTTAATGCTTTGCTATGTTTGAGCCAAGTTAACAGCGCTAAAACAGCGTAAAAATAACTTATGTAGGTCTTTTTCAAAAGCACTCAAAATTATTTCTCATAATATATAAATATATTCAGAGTGTGAGAAAGTTACTGCATTTCCCCACACTCCGGATTTATTTATAGACTAAAGGATAACATCAAAAATATGTATAATCGATTTGTCCATTACATCCTCTACATGAATACTGCTAGAATATTTAAGTGAAGAATTTCAATATACTGTTCATTTTCTAAGATTGGAAATGGTGAATTTTTGTAGTTATTTCGATCAGTATTTTTCGAGAAATTTTCAAAAGAGAACTAGCTAAATTGTTAGATTTCCCAAACAGG
>NC_043000.1:157910707-157918207 GCF_006345805.1 Octopus sinensis | reverse complement strand
CCCACCGAGGAGGCAATTATACATGGTTGTAGATCTGGCTGTGAGGTCAAAGCTTTGTTTTCCAAGCACTTGGTTCTAATTTCAGTAACAGCATTGGCAAGGGTCTTCTACTATAGCTCTGGACATATCAAAGCTGTGTAAGTGGATTTCGCAGACAGAAACTGAAAGAAGCTTGACGTATATATATATATTATATATATATATATATATATATATATATATATATATATATATATATATATATATATATATAATATATATATATAGATATATATATACATATACATATACATATGTATATATACATATATACTTATATATATGTATACATGTATGCATGTGTGTGTGTGTCTTTGTGCTTGTGTGTGTCCTACCACTGCATGACGACCGGTCTTGGTATGGGTACATCTCCATATTTAGAGGTTTGATAAAGAGATAAAATAAGTACCAAACCTTACAAAAATAGTACTCGGGTCGATTTGTTCGACAAGGCCCTCCTATGAGGTATCCCAGCATGGCTGCAGTCTAATGACTGAATCAGGTAAACGATACAGGTGAGTATATATATCTATTACTAAACTTCCCGTCTATATGTATTTCTTTATATTTAATATTAACAGCTGTGTGTTTAGCGGAAACATATTATTATTATTATTCTGGTGAGCGTGCGATAGTGTATGTTTGTGTGTGCATGCATGTGCACGAGGGTGGGTTTCGGTATATAATATTATGCGTGTGTGTGTATGTATATGTATGTAAATACGTGTGTGTATTTCAGTGAATCTGTTTGTGTGCTTGTGTTTATTATAGACTTTGTAGGTGATTTGGAGATTGTATCTTTCTGTTTGCATTGTGAGATTTGTGTTTCATTGGAGATTGTTAATGCAAACTGAATGACGTGTTTATACTTTTATAAAGGCCTATGTTTATATGTTTCATATATATATATATATATATGTTTGTGTGTGTGTGTGTGTATGTATTTATGTATGTATCTATGTATGCATCAATGTATATGTATGTCTATAACTATATATATGTTCATAAGGTGAGGATATATGTTTACGAAACTTTATGTTTATTTAGTCATTTTCACATTTTCAATTTGTCTTGCTCTGTGCTACTAACTACCACCCACGTATCATCCACACCATGGCCACCACCAGCAATGATACGGTTACAGCCCCAAATAACTCCTCCGTTCGGTGTTCTTTCTTCAATGCACGCTCTTCTTCACTTCTAACTCTCCCCGTTTCCCTTTCTTAACTCCTTATTCATCTTCTCATCCTCCAGGCCAAATTTCAATTACTCCTCCTCCTTCTTCTTCTCAAATTTCGCTCACGAACTTCTGCATACTTTATACTAATAACCTTTTAGAAATTGCTCGAAACGTTAGATATTTTTCTTGCTACAACAAACTAACATTTGGCTTTATTCAGTTGATAGCACTGAAATACTAGAAATGATAGTATTACTAGTTACAGTAGTTAGTGGTTTGCCATTCTGTACTGTGTTTTTTTAATTTTATTATTTTATTATTTTTTGTTTTTACTTGTTGCTTTTTCGTTTCAAATCCACTTGAGGTGACCTTCGCATTTTCTCATTTGTTTAGACGGACAAATATGTTCTGCTCCATTGTACAGACGGACAAATATGTTCTACGTTGGTCAATTCAGTTAAATAGATTTCTCAGCCATAAATGTATGAAATTAATATTTACGGAATCGAAAAAGGGAGCCCGTATATATATCCGTGAAATTGCATAAAAATAGCAGCAAGAATCCCATTAAATCATACTCTATAACCTTAAAAGAATGGGCATATTAGATAACGCATTTTGTAAAAATGATATTCTGTTTTATGGTTTTTGATAATGGGATTCCTTGTTCAGGACTTTCCTAGGGCTAAAAAACAATAGCAATCAATATTTCTGCTCATTAGGGCAGTGGTGAAGAGAATGAGAGACCTTTAGACCTAACTACTAGAAAACCGAAATAGATATTTGTAGCATTTGCTTTTATCTTCGTACGTCTGGATCTGAAATGTCATTGAGACTGACTTTTCTTTTCATCTGACCGAGTGTCAGTAAAACATATATCAAGTAATTCGCTTGGAATCTATTCACTAAAATGAATCCTTCAAATAAAATGTGTATCATTCTGTTAATGTGATGAATCGATAGTTATTCAGGTCTTTTAGTTGGTGTTAACCACCAATGTGAACGCCCGACTGGAGCAATAACCGCAAATTTTAAGTACTTTTCTGTGTTTATTGTGTGTCGACTCTGTTTATATCTTAACTTACAAGTTGTTGCTTCTTTTTATATTTAATATTACAATTAGATAAATCAAAAAATGTACAGACATTTCTACGCAATGCTATATTCGAGTGAGTCATATACATATAAACATACATGCATATATATGATATATATATATATATATATATATATGATATATATATGATATATATATATGTGTGTGTGTGTGTGTATAATATATATATAATATATATATACATGTATCTATATGCATATATATATATATATAATATATATATATATATATATATATATATAAATTAACAGGATGAGTTATATATATATATAGAAATTAACAGAATGCGATAAAAATAATCCGAGGCTGTGAAAGATTTCAGAAAATTTATAAATAGAAGGTCGTACAGGAATCTTATATGTATACCATTCTGCCTAAATAATGGAACTGAAGATAAAATATCCCTGCATATCTCACGTCTATTCTCATTCCTCCACTTCAATCTCTATTTCATATCTTATGTAGAATAACTGTTGCTTAAGTATTTTCTCACACCGTCTCCGATGAAGCGTTATATAAAATATCCCGGAAACAGCTGTAAGACCTTCTATTTATAATTTTTCTGAAATCTTTCACAGCCTCGGATTTTTATCTCATTCTGTTATTTTTTTTCATATATGCAGATGCTGATATATGACCTACGTTGGGCTCCTCATTCGCATAATCACCGAACCTGGAGCTTAACTATACATATATATATATATATATATATATATATATATATATGTATAGTTAAGCTCCAGGTTCGGTGATTATGCGAATGAGGAGCCCAACGTAGGTCATATATATATATGACCTACGTTGGGCTCCTCATTCGCATAATCACCGAACCTGGAGCTTAACTATACTATATATATATATACATAGAGAGAGAGAGAGAGAGAGAGAGAGAGGTTATGAGAGGTAATGGTGTCAATAAAACCCAAATGTGTCAAGTAATGCTGAGTAAGTGCTGTGGACAGACTATAGTTAAGCTCCAGGTATGGTGATTATGCGAATGAGGAGTCCAACGTAGGTCATATATCAGCATGTGTACATGTAAAAAAAATCTCAGAATGGGAAACTCTTTCACAGCCTTGGATTTTTATCTCAGTCTGAAAATATCGTATATATGTGTATATATATATATATACATATATATGGGGAGGTATGGGGGTGGGGGTATATGTGTGTGTGTAGTTAGAATATTCTTTATTAATATATTTAAAGCTTTAACCGGTTTCACAGTTTACACAGATTTTCAAAAAGTTGAAATAGAAAGCCGTGTCTTAATTCGCAGCTGTCTTGCTTCTTACTAGTGTTTGAAGCCTACCCTATGTTTATAGGGGGTTCATGGCTCCAATTAGTATATGCTTTGAATAGGACTGATTGGTAGAGAATAGTCACATGACTGGTCTTAGAAAGTTTTGTAGGTTCCCCGCTACGTCCGTGTGTTAGTATCAAGTGACAATGTTCAGCGCCGTAAGTTAAGGCAGACACAGTTGACTGAATATGTCTAAACAATCAATGCTCTGAATGTTTTGTCAAGTGTCGGTAGAGAATGAACACATAATTTGCATGTTTCCCGTTAGGCTTGTGTTAGTGCCACGTGACTGTATATTTTGCGCCAACAAATTTAACCTGTCTGGTGGAAGAGTGGACAGGAGTCGTTTGTATGTAGTCCATTGGCTAAAGTTTAGGTTGTTAGCTGTGTAGATTCATCATGTTAAGTAGCAATATTAGTTTTGTGAGCGAATAATAATTTGCGTATGTACACTGTTAGAGATCGTTAAGTATTGGCTTGTATTTTTGTATGAAAGTATTTTCTGTGTTCATTTATGTTCATCTGTGGTATTCGCTGAACATTGGTAGAGTGGGAAGAAGTGGAATTTGGGGGACTTAATTTTGCACACATGTCTATGTGTCTATTCAGTGAAATCTGATTAGTACCGAGGTCTTGCATTTGTTGTCGGTGAACGGTCAGTCTATTTCTTAGAGAAAGCTTTGTTTTACCTATGTGATCTTCATTACATCCTTGACATTTGATAACGTTTAATAAATTCCCTGAAGAACATGTAATATGACTTTTTACGGTAAAAATCTGTCCTCATTTGAATTTGTATGTTGTGTCTTCAATAAAGTTGATGCGGGACTTTCATCAACCACTTATGCGGATTATCCTCAGTCACTAGCACACCATGGAAACCGAGTCCAGTCGTATAAATCACGGCACTCGAGGCAGCATGGAACAATCCATTTTATATATGTAAATAGTATAGTAAACCAATAGTCTACTGATCTATTGATCAGGTCTTTTTATTATGTAAATTTCAATTGAAAGAAAACATATCAGATCTTTTACATTTCTAAGCTCCATTGTTCTATGCTGCATGGTGCTTTGTGCAACTAACTGAGTAAAGTTCTCGCCAAAGCAATACCATATTCTATGCTAATAAGAAATGATCGAACAACCATCTTGTTAGAATAGAACGACTGCAATCCCTCATTTGCTGATCAGAGACACAAATAAAGTTGAATTTTGTAAATTCTTGTAAACCATTTCCAGCCTGGTTATGCATATTTGTGAACAGAGACAAATTGGATTTAGTAAGTTGGGATCTAATATTTGCTCAGAGAGAATCGTGCTAAACTGAATAAAGAACAATCCGATATAGTCTGGAATCTATCTACAAAGGGAATATGTATACAATAGAATGTGGAATTTCGTTTCATGAAACGTTGCGCAATGATTAGAGAGAATAACAGATGGCTAGTAGCATTGTTTAGACTTATTAAAAACACTACATCGCTGCATAAATGAATTATTTGGATATACGTGGCGGGATTCTCTGTCTCTATCGTTCTATCGTTCTCCTACTTCTCTTATACTCTCTCTTTCCTCACACACACACTCTCTCTTACACACACACACACACTGACACATCAATACATACACGTGTAAATGTATATATGCACATGCATTTAGAAAGACAGACGACAGAGAGGAACATGTATAAAAACATAGAACCTAATAATTACATATATACAGGTGTCTAATTACATGCAAATAAAGTAATTAGAAATGCGCAGGTGCGCCACTACATATCGATATATATATATATATATACATATATATATATACATATATATATATATACATATATATATATATACATATATATATATGTATGTATGTATGTATGTTTGTATACCTTCATACATGTACACATAACTATACATAAACAAACAAACACACGCACAGTTTGATAGATTGATTGAATGATTGCCTGATCTCAATCAGTTTTTTAATGTTAAGTGACCCAATTCAGTAGAGATGGCTGAGAAAGGATTCAGTTCTAATTAACTGGATTATAATTATTATCATCACCATCGTTCTTATTCTTATTTTTATTGAGTGGGAGAGTAGCACATGGCATCAAAGTGACACTGAGGTACAAATATACGAAGCCCAATATACCCATCATGGCTACCCGTCTGATAAGGGAACACCAGGCACATGCATCACAACGGTGTGTACGCTACATTGTGACCTCACATCAGATAAATAGCGCATGACCTTAGAATTTTCTTCTGGTCGAGTAGCCCATCCCACGCAAGAGGTCCATAAATAAGGTTTTTTTAAGGAAAATTAACAAAACGCCCGTGTTTCGAGAGATGAATTATTCAAACCCCAAAGAATTCTTCTTAATATATGGCTATGTTGCTCCCTAACTACTTCTGCTCATGATCAGAGATGTACATATTGTCAGCCACTAAAGGACATGCTGAACTGGTTAAGGTCAAACAACTGACAAGCAAATCTGGGGGTATTGAGCAGAATATTTGCTGTAGCCCATCTTTTATACCAAGACAAACCAATGTACATGGTAATACTTCCAATCAGTTAAGGTCAAAAGCCATGAGAGCTGTTGCTTGGTACTGTATATTATTATCATTATTATTATTATTATTGTTATTATTATTATATTATTATTATTATTATTATTATTATTATTATTATATTTTATTTTGTTTCAGTACATTACTAGACTGAACATATAACCATTTTTGGAGATTTTTTTCTGATATATTAATGTATCTGAAAACAGCATTCACTAGAAACTCGCTCCACTTTCCACCGACCTGTTCGTGGTCTGTTCTGATTGTGAACGCAGAGAGCTGGAAGAAAATACTCGGTGTTCTATCTGCCGCTCTGCCGATTTTGCCGATTTATTGCCCATTGTAACAGAGCACACTCCTGAATTTAGTTACTAATGTTTACACATTAGATCCGGATTCTTCTGTCATTACTCCGAGATCCTGAATTGATAACAATCTCTAATAACACACTGGCTTCAAGAATATGCAAATATTTTATCAGAAATAACTTAGTATGAATTATTCGTTATATAGAGGTATAATTTCGAATGTGACGACTCATACATATGTGAACTCTAATCCTCATCAAGTATATCTGTGGTCAAATTCATTCGAGATGGTTTGCGTGTTAGGAACTCAACTTGCTTTCATGTTGAGGTTATTACGTTTTAGATCAGCCATCTTTGAATCATATAAAGCTATGAATAATAGTATGTAAATTTTGGGTGGGAGATTTCATTTTTGTAGCAAAAGTCGGAGCCTGCTCGTTGGACTCAAACGCAAAATTTACGTGCTACGGTTTACAGCTTTATATAATTCTTATAATGAGAACAATGTGTGTGTGTGTGCGTGCGTGCCTTGTGTGTGTGTGTATGTGTATATGTTTATGCTTGTATACAAAGGTCGGTACAAAGAGAAAGTACTCTACACCGTAGCCTCAAATAACACCTACATTTCTAAGGAAAAGAAATACTTTCCAAATATTACAGAACAAAAAGCATACTAAATCAGTAAGAAAATAAATATCATGATTATTCGCACCTTTCATCAACAACAATAACAACAATAGAAATAGCAGAGAATATATTTAGAATTAGACCTGAGAATATTACTTTTCGCCTCGAAGTAAACAATCACCTGCCAAATTAGTCTGCAACATCATGTTAACATAAACAAAAGATAACAAAACATGTTTTTTTCAGCGCTAATCGAGCAGATCGTTATAATCTATTGAATATCGCTTAAAAGCTAGTCAACAACAATAACAGATTATATACTTCTAAAAGAATGTATTTCAAGCTATAAA
>NC_043000.1:157878207-157905707 GCF_006345805.1 Octopus sinensis | reverse complement strand
ATATTTATGCATATGTATGTATGCATGCATGTATGAATGAGGTTTTCTTTTAATTTTGTGTATGTTCTTCATAAGAGAGTGAAGCCGGTCGCTAACTAAGTAACAAGCCACAAACCGGATTTTAAAATTAAACGAATATATTAAATTTTACATAATCTTATAACAGATTATAATTATGCCAGCCTGCCGATATGCATGGTAACTGCAAATATTTCACATTTAATAACACTCCGAAATAGGACCACCGATGTATTAAGAAGGCTGTTACTTCAATCATCTACAAAAAGCTAAAAACGTAAAACAAATCGAGATAGTACAAGTGGTAGTGTAGAAACAAACAGAATTATTCATGCGCAATTTCGTTCAAAATGGATGTGAAACACAGCCACTCATGCCGTCGAAAACAGCGGCTAAATCTCTCACAGCCGAAACATGCCGTCTAAAATAAAACAGAAAAGAAGAAACATATTATAAGTAATACTATGTAGATATCGTTAGATGTTACAACTTTCGTATTCTCTGCAAACAATTGTCTTATTATCAAGAATAATGTTTTATGTTTTAAGAATACGATGTATAGCAAAATCTAAACTTTTGTTATTTTCTTTCTCTCCTTTCGAGTTAATTCATATGGTTCATTATAATGATTATCTGATAAAACCTCTCTCTTTTACTATTCCACCCTCTCTCTCTTTCTCATTCACTCTCACTCTGTGTGCATCTCTCTCTCTCCTTATTTGTATGCATGTATGTAAGTATGTACGTTCGTACATATGTTCGTATGTACGTATCTATGTATCTATGTGTATATGTATGTACGCATGTATGTATATCATGTATATCATTATAATATAATTAGCCAGATAGGCAGCGTTTCTGCCAGATTATTTAATGGACATAGGAAAATACAGTGTAGGTGCAACTGACAGAACCACCGCTATTTATGACTAAGCGCATTGACTTGCCTTCTCCATACATGTTATCAGTAACTGACAGTTGTATTCAGAGATCCAGATAAGTGTTGGAAAACACAAGCGGGTTGCCCATATTCATAGCCACAGCACATAATAGTTTTCCACTGAGGCTAAGTGTATATTTATGAAGCTTTCTCAATATGATACTGTAAAGAGACATCTAAGTTCATAGTCTTTCGGCCCTCCTTGCCAACTGGACAACCATCAGCTTTTCAATCGTCTGATCAGCTCTCCGCTATTGCTAGCAGAATCCTTCTAACTTCACGGGTCTTAGAAGTCCACTTCCAAGGTTATCTTACATATGCCTTACATTCTGGAAAGTTCTAGCGGAATACAATCGCTCTTAATTAATGAGTGATCATATATGACTTTGTGAAGTCACGTGGACTAGTGCAATGCTCCGCAACCTTTTCGCACTTGCGGTACACTTAAATTCTTTTCAAACTTCGGCTGCACACCTTATATATAGGGGGAAAATATATTCAGATTAAACTGCTGCACACCTAGCATCGTCTCGTGGCACACTAGCCTTCTGCTGCATACCCGTTGGTTAGCGTGTTGCAGTCTCTATCTGGCGATCGCATCGTGTTTCGTTAAAGATATATGGCGTTGTACCATACAGATTTGATTATGAAACGCTAGCTGATACCCCTAGTCTTCCTGATCGCGTTTCTTAGATTTTCACACCTTTGAGCTGCCTCTTTATGCTTTCTATACACTTGACACTATATCGCCGGGTAATACTCTCTCTGAGGTACACTAGTTCAGAACCATAATCAGTGATCACTTCATTGCAAGCCATAGGATCTCGAACATCGCACTATACAATTTCATATTCCATTTCTTACATACTTCGTAAAACCACACGTTTCAGTAAGAATTTCAATTCCCACATAGAAAATTTAGAAATAGTGGAGGATAGTATATTACATTGTCTCTTGAAGATGCGTGTACATACACAGGGGGAGAGAATTTATATACTTTTATATATGTGTGTTTGTGTGCGTATGTGTATTGTATACCTGTTGCTATATATGCGTGATTTTACGCATGTGTGTCTATATGTATGTGTGTATGTGTTCAAACATGCATGCACTAAAATATATGTAGTAAATATAAAGTGAAAATATGCGTTTGGTAGATAGTCATCAAACAAGGGAGACAAACAGAAAAAAGAGATAGCTTAGATTGAGAGAGAGAGAGAGAGAGAGAAAGACAGAGAAAGAGAGAGAGAGACAGAGAAGTAGACAAAGGATATTATATAGGCTTAGTACTTATATAAATGTGATTCTTTTTGAATGTACGTGTTCAAGAGAATATTTATTGGATTGCGAAAGAAAGAAAAGTTGGAATAGACAAACCACTATAACATTGACTCATAATGCACAAGATATATTAAAACAAGATGAAAGTTTGCCCATTATATCAAATATTGCTTTGGCAGTTAGCCACCTCTGAATTACAGCTAGGTGTAAACGTTTACCAACAACAAAGAGGTGTCAGACTACAGAAGATTGATTAAAAACACAGGAACACATTTCATATGTAAAGACGTACACACACCACAAAAATCTTGACTACATCTCAATACACACGTGTCATCATCCAAGCAATTTCATATGCACGCAAATGTATTGAAGCACGTGCATGCACATTAAGACACAAGCGCATATGCATGCACACACACACACCTGTTGAAAAGTGATTATACTTCAGTTGAAGCTTGTTCTTTTTGCATAAAACAACTATATCAATATATGTGTATGCGCTTGTGTATATACATACATAAATGAAAACATACACACACACAGAGATATACATGCCCCTCCCCCGCACGCACACATACTCATATACACATACACACATATATAAATGCAGTAATATACCACATTAGCGTTTAGAAGGATTTGCGGTATATACTGCATGCATAAATATCTATTTGTATATATATATATATATATAGATATATAGATAGAGATAGAGATAGAGATAGAGATAAATATAGATATATATACGTATATATCTATATCTATCTATCTATCTATCTATCTATCTATCTATCTATCTATCTATCTATCTATCTATCTATCCATCTATCTATCATCTATCTATCTATCCATCTATCTATCTATATATCTATCTATCTATCTCTCTATCTATCTATATATCTATCTATCTATCTCTCTATCTATCTATCTCTCTATCTATCTATCTTCTATCTATCTATCTATCTATCTATTATCTATCTATCTATTATCTATCTATCTATCTATCCATCTATCTATCTATCTATCTATCTATCTATCTTATCTATCTATCTATCTCAATATATATATATATATAGTTCCACTTTACAGAAAACAAAAGACGAAGACAGGTGAGGGAACAAGAAGAGGTGTTAGTTTGATGATCGAGGAAAAACGGAAAAGTCTTTGACGCTTCGAGCCTACGATCATATGCATGTGTGTGTGTGTGCGTGCGTGTGTGTAATCCTATACATATATCCGCCAACATATCTGTATACACGCTCACTCACATACGCTGACCTACACATATATTTGTAATAATTTCCCAAGTAGTATCTAAGTGTTGATGTGTGCGCGTGCTCAGGCGCGGTCGTGTGTATGTGTTTGTGTATGTGCGCGCGCGTTCGTGTCTGTATATGTGTGAATATGCGTATTTTGTCATAAGCATATGTCTATAGATTTCTATACTTGTGTCCCTGTGTGTCTCTGTATGTTTGTAGTCTTTATATATATATATATATATATATATATGCACTCATCTCACGTTTTTCATTCTTCGATATATGTATTGGTGTGCGAATAATGATGAACATATTACATAGACACATTGGTTATGAATGAATTTGGAGAGTAATAATTCAGATCTTGTGAAGCTGATAAATATTTGAATATGATTTACTATTTAGCTTCTTTGGGTCGACGGGGGAATTATGTCTAAATTTAAACTGCATCGCTGACTTCCTCGTTACAGTGATGTTTATCGTAATTCTACACGGCTTCCAATCGAGATGTTCGCATTCAAACGAACAATTTGGATGTCACTGTCGCGGTCAGATCTTGCAGATATTAAAAATAAATCTGTATCGCTATCTTTATACAGGAAGAATGAAGTTTTGTCCTCCCTCAATTGAATGTGGTTACAAGTTCTTTAGCCATCATAAAAGATTAATTGCGATTTAGAGCCAAGTTAAACATACGTCCCAAGATACTCTTATAATGATTTCCTCCTACATCATTTTTTTTTTCATACATATCATATAGATAACCATGTTTCCTAATGTCACTCAAATGGTCAGTACGATCGCGAGATGTTTGAGGGAGATCTTATTGCTATTTTGATTAAGTGGTCCAATCACTTACAAGTTCTCTCGCTAATCTTGCTTGTATACATTCACATCACAGGTGATATAAAATGTCCACTGCGTGATGTGTTATCTTTATATATAAAAGAGAGCTTGTATGCTGTCTGTCTCCTACGATTTAGATTCCTAACTACTCCCACATTTTGGGGTGCAGTTTAACCAAAACCGGGTATCTTATAGTCGTGATTCATATCGAGCCCTTCTGGGTATTAGCGCGCGTCTACGATGAGTCTACGATTTTAAAAAAAAATTACCATCAATTTTTCCCATTTTTCATTCATTTCTGGCATATATAAGGGAAGTAACACTCTAAAAATTTATTATTAAATCTCAGAACTTAAAAAGCTACAGTAACAACCCCTTTGTGGTTAGCCATATTGAGATGGCTATTATACTTTACATCTCTAAAAATGCTTATATAGTTATTTCCCTTACAAACTCGAGCAACGCCGGGCGATACTGCTAGTTACTAATAAATTTGAAAATAATTTCTTGACATGATGTTTTCGGTTAGGTTCCAACGGTAAAAATAATTCCCACCTGTACCTCGTGAAAGGATACGCAAACCGTTGTTCAGCATCAGTCATCTGGATCATTACGACGTAACAAAATATATTTTCTCTGTATAAACTCTATTTTCAATTAATTTATGTTTACAAGATATAACTATCGTTCCGTTGACAAAATATGACGAGGTATATGCGGTGACATTAAATATTTGACCAGAATTTCATTTGTTAGCCATGAATTTTTCGTAACTTTAGGCGAAATTCGCGTTTAGGAATTTTGGTGCTTATGCATCAAATTGATGCAATAAAATAAATTATTTCTGACAGGAATTGCAAGAGAACAGCGAATGCCATTTATTGAATGCCTTTACTTTCATAAACAAGACATCAGCTACTAAATTTTCTGTATTTGGCAAAAATAATGTCTTAGAGATACAGAAAGAAAAGTGATTGGGTCTTTCGATATTTTAGTGGTTCTTTTATGATAAATATTTAATGCAGGAAATAAAGTATATCGGAATACCCGGAAATCCAAACCAGATGTAATGTACCATTTATTGTATTTCTAGATAAAAGCTATATCCGAATCTGCTGAAGGGAAACAAAATGATTACTCATGCGGAGAGGATGACTAATATCATAGGAAGTAGTGACTTTCAACAAGCTATAAGCATGCTAGGCATACAATTACGAATACAGAACCACACACACTAACTCACCCGCTCATTCACATCCTCGCTGTCTTTCTTCTTTTTCTCACTCATATATATATATATGTATATATATATACAGAGAGAGAGAGAGAGAGAGAGAGGGGAGAAAGAGATAAATAGATATAGATAGATAGATAGATAGAGAGAGAGAGAGAGAGAGATTTATAGATAGATAGATAGATATATAGATAGACAGATAGATAGATAGATAGATAGATAGATAGATAGATAGATAGATTTATAGATAGATAGACAGACAGATAGATAGACAGACAGACAGATAGATAAATAGATATGTTTCTTTATTAGCCACACAGGGCTGCACACAGATAGAACAAATTACAAGGTAGAGCTTTTCTTTTGAAGGTTTAAAAAATAAAAAAATAAAAAAAATAAAAAAATAAAAATAAAATAAAAAAGGGGGGGTCGATCAAAAGGGATCGTAAAAGGAGAGAAAGAGGACAAAAAAAAGGGGGGGTTAAAAAAAAGGGGAAGAGGAAAAAAATTGATCAATAGGGATCGTTATCACAGAAATGTCAATATGAAGTGTAAAGGGGAGGACAGGTGAGGTTTACCCGTGGAAAGAAAAGCCTACGGAAAAGACCACGGTAACCTCGGTCAATGAAGTCACATGTTATATTTCTTTTTTTTTTTTTTTTGCAAATAAGCAACTCTCTGTATTAATTTTTACGGTTCATAGAATCATAGTCAAGGTGGCTTCGTCATTCATACGTGCCATCCTTGCTACATTCACCCATCTTTTTTTAAAACATTCACTAGACAAAACTTGCCTCTCTACTCTCACTTTTTTCTTCAAGTGATACTTGAAGAAGTTGATGAGAGATTGACCAGAGAGGAAAGTGTTTGTCTCTAATCCTTTCAGACGCGTCCACCAGATACATTCTTTCGCCATAGCCACAAGTATGATAAAAATAGCTCTTCCTTCCCGTTTGAAGGAAGGAGGCGTGACGATATTAACGATAGACTCGGCTGATAAACCGACACGTCCCACACGTGACAGCAGTCGTTCGACATAAGCCCACAGGTGGGAAATTGCTAGACACTGCACGATTGCGTGCAGAGCGGTTTCGTCGCTCTGCCCGCATCTCGGGCAGGTCGGCCCCGTGTTTCTCGAGCCATGCCTATAGGGCTTATCCCGAACGGGTAGCGCTTCTCGGTAGCACCGCCAGGCCAGGGATCTCTGGAAATAGATAGATAGATAGATAGATAGATAGATAGATAGATAGATAGATAGATAGATAGATAGATAGATAGTTAGATAGATAGATAGATAGATAGATAGATAGATAGATAGATAGATAGATAGATAGATAGATAGATAGATAGATAGATAGATAGATAGATAGATAATTGTTTAGAACTAGACATGCTCCATGTAGAAGACACGCAGTAGTGCAGAAATGAATTATACTGCAACTCCGAACACTTCATCCAGGACCAGGACCAGGCCCACGTCTTGAAGAGTGGCTATGAGAGAAATCCCTGTGTGTGTCTCTTTCTCTGGTTCCCTATCTCTGTTTATATATCTACATACATATACATATGTGTGTGTGTGTGTGTGTCAACCCCAGTTGTGCGTATATGTACATCACTACCTTTCTCTTTCACTCTCTCTATGTATATATATATTTGTATATGTATATGTATTTATATATATATATATATATATATATATATAATATATATATATATATGCGTGTGTGTATATATGTATCTGTATGTGTGTGTATGTATATGTCTGCTTGCGTGTGTTTGTGCCTATGTATTTATACATATTACAACATGGCATACCGCGTGTACAGACGCACTTGTATACATATAGATGTATCTGAACATGCAGAGACTCATGATTATTACTACTACTACTACTACTACTACTACAATAATTATAATACTACTACTACTACTACTACTACTACTACTACTACTACTACTACTACTACTACTACTAATAATAATAATAATAATAATAATGATTACCCGATGGTCAGCAAATGCCTTTTCGGTTTAAGCTCTAGTTTATCGCTCCTCCAGTGATAATGTGACCATCACCAGTTTACGTAATCCTGATAGACCGATTTACCTATCATAAGGCAATTTAGTCAATTAGTGCAGTTAATAAAATCAAAGTGCGTAAAAAAGTTTGAAAATCACATTGTACTAAAAAAATGCACATGCAGATTTTAAGCCAACCTCGTTCTTCATAGACATGTAAACAACTTGATTTCATGTAAAATACTCTCATAGTCAGAAGAAAAAAATCTCACTAAGACTGTTTTCCAAAGTTTTGTAGGGTTTTGTTTTAACTCTAGATATTGTCTATAAATAGCATGCTTCATTTCATATCCTTCACCTCGACTCAATCACGATCGATTTTGACTTTATTTTCGTACAATATTGATAAGAATGGGTACTTGCCAATATACCCGAGGCGATTAGATAATCAACAAAACCCCCTTCAAAGTGGTCCACCATCATGCCGAAACCAAATGACTGAATTCTGTGAAAGACTGAATAATTATAGAAATATATTATCGGAATTAAGTTTCCAATGGAAGTACGCAGTGTGCTTAAAGAGTTAAAAAAAAAAACACATTAGCTATACTCTCTGTGTTCATTCGAAAACTCACATATACCTCTCGATTTATTCTATTATTAGTCCTCACACTTAGACTACGTTACGTTCAACAGATCTACTAAGACCCAAATATATACGTGTATATGTGTGTGTATGTGTGTGTGTGCGTGTGTGTGTGTGTGTTTCAATATTTAGAAGTAATACAGTGACTTACGGTAGGAGTGTTTCGTGCTTTGGCACTAATCTCTTTGATAAGTGCCAACGAACGAAATTCTCGGACCTTGAAACACCTACTTCTGCAAAATATTGATAAAAAGTATACTTACACTCATATTTTGAGTTCTATTTTTCCTGTCTCCATCAACATACCTATATATATATATATATATTATATATATATATATATATATATATATATATATATATATATATATATATAATATAATATAATATAATATAATATAATATAATATGATATAAATAATATATATACATATATACACACATATATATGTATGTACATATGCATATAAGGGTACAGGGGGAATACGAAATACGAAAACATGGAATATGAACATTGTTTTACGAACAACGAAAGAAACAACTGGAAAACAAGACAAACAACATAAAGAACGACCCTCCATCAGTTGTTGGCTGTTTTTCTACTCCGTATTTGGAGAAAAAAGGAGGCGGTCACAAGTTTGGATAATTCTTTATTATTAGTATTTTCGATCGTTTAAACAAACTTTTCATTATAAGAATTAAATTCAAAATGATAACGATAAAAACAAAGCGTTTCCAAAATTCTGACGGCCTCCCTTTTTCTCTACAAACAATATCTGTACGCCACTTCAAACGCTATATATAGCAGGCATGCAGGCAGAACGTTTAATTTAGACATGGCCTGAGCCAATACTGGCCGAAACTTAGCTAAGCATCTAAGTATTTTACAGGGTTTCGCGGTGGGAGCGCTAGTAGTGATGTGTATAAGTACAAAGTTATTTATAGTTCAGATATGTATGGGACATATTCCAACGCTTAAGAAAGCCATTCCCTGTGTTTCTTTTTCTTGCTGTAGACATACACCAGTCTCAGATGGCAGCGCCAATTGCCAGACTGAAGGATGCAAGCATTACGGAGCGGTACACTCTTCTCCAGCTAGAGAAACCGGACATGGTGCGCTGCGAGGTGGTAGGAGAGATTGTCTCTCTTATAATATCCTTGTCATCGTGCAGTGATTAGTAGCGCAAATAGGCGACTCACCGCAAAGAAATTACAGGGCAGTTAAACAGTAGTGTTCAGATATGAGGTTATTACTAGTATATATATATATATATGTGTGTGTGTGTGTATGTCTACATATACATAATGTACGCATGTGTAAATGTATGTATGTATCTATATATGTCTGCATGTATGTATATATCTATGTATTTATGTGTATGAATACCGTTGTCACTCTCAGTCACAGGACTAGATTCACTCACTACTACATTCCGTATATAATTAAAAACAATTGTTAATTAATATTTTGATTGTTTCATCTGCCCTTTTTTTTTTTACCAGAATTGGTAATTTAAATAATATTTGTTCTCACCAATAATTAAACAATAATCAAAATTCTTTAGTTTATTATTACATCACTTCTGCCAGCATCTACATTATTAAATTTGTTGTATGCATTTGCCTTTGTATTTTTGATAGAAACGTAACGAAGGTTAGATGTACGGTATCCCGAAAGAAACGAGTTTTTGCTAATTACTATAATAATTATGGCAGTGAAGATTTTGAAAATTACTATGGTAACCTAGCTTCTTGAACTGATTACTAAATTACAAAAATATAGATACTCATATGCACACATATTTCAACGTAATTATAAGAGAAAATAGTAAACTACAGGATGCTTTGCTCTTTATTTAGTATATTGCATTTTGCATGAGAGCTCAACAATATTCATAGCTTTATAAAGTAAAAGATTAGACAGAAAGATTAAACTTCTAATACTTGTTATAAATGATCTATGAATTCTATGGTTAATGTCCAACGATTTCTTATATAAATATGATAAATGTGTTTGTGTATAAACCACACTCGCGCAAACATACGTACAGATACACACACATACATAAATACAGACAACAATGAGACGCTACGGTTTGTTCTGTATTCCCCTATCTTACCAATTCGAAAGCGGCTTTGTTTAACAGAAGTGTGTATGCGTGTTTGCTTGCGTGAATTTGTTTGTGTGAATGTGTGTGTGCGTTTTGTGTGCTGCGCATGCGTAAGTATGTATGCAGATAACAAAAGAGGCTAGTGTTTTACCTTGCATCCAGGCGGTTTTGTTTGGGTAAACTACACCAGAGGTTGGACACAGGTGCAATTGTTTGGAGAAAGTTTCAAGATCTAGTTTACAATTACTATAGAACTTCTAGATCTTTTGATTCATTTAACAATAATTCTAAACACAGCTGGTCTGATTGATGTAAAATAATGTGAAATGAAAGAGAAAGAAAATAAACATAGTCGTTGTTAAAAGAATTTGGCAAAAATACATCCTACGAATTGTTTCCCAATCTTCATCTGCTTCATATTCGTTTACTGTTCACGAGAACATTGTCCTTATCATTCGTTATCCATGTTGCTTTGCGAGAAATATGCTGCAAGAATACGGCATAATATTATTGTAGCTAAGGTTACCTGGATATGAAAATGATTTTCCATTTAATAGCGCAAAATTTAACGTTGGTTTTTTTTTTTCTTGTCTATGACAATATTCCAGACTACAACATACATGATCACAAAATCACAAATTTTATAACATGCAAAGTAAACACGGTGATGTCAATCGGAACACAGCCTCACGAAGGTCACTACTAGCTATCACTGCGCACGCAACAGTGTGCTACCATCTGTTGGCGCGCTACAGAAATAGTCCGGCAGCTTTTTGATACCGGAACCATGTGGTTGGTAAGCAAGCTACTCACCACACACCACTCCTACGCCTATGGGTATATATATAATATATATATATATCTATATATATATATATATATATATATATATATATATATATATATATATACCCATAGGCGTAGGAGTGGCTGTGTGGTGAGTAGCTTGCTTACCAACCACATGGTTCCGGGTTCAGTCCCAATGCGCAGCACCTTGAGCAAGTGTCTTCTACTATAGCCTCGGGCCCACCAAAGCCTTGTAAGTGGATTTGGTAGACGGAAAGTGAAAGAACCCGTCGTATATATGCATACGTATATATATATATATATATATATGTATGTGTGTGTGTTTGTTCCCCCAACATCGCTTGACAACTAACGCTGGTGTGTTTACGCCCCCGTAACTTAGCGGTTCGGACAAAAGAGACCAATAGAATAAGTCTAGGTTACAAAAGAATAAATCCAGGGCTTGATTTGCTCGACTAAAGGCGGTGCTCCAGCATGGCCACAGTCAAATGACTGAAACAAGTAAATAGTAAAAGAGTAAAAGACACACACACAACAACATGCATATACACAATACACACACATATGTATGCGTATATATGTTTGTATATGTATTTATGAACGTATGGGTGTATACATATACATATTTATTCATATCTTCTTTCCTTTTCTTCTGATAGTCGATCGGTTGGTAATTTTTATCATTTTAACTCTTTAATTCTTTGTACTTCTCCTTCTCATTAACCACTGTCGTTTTCTTCTTTTCCTTCTAATCACTAGACCTAAATTCTTCTCTTTTTCTCTCTCCTCTCCTCCTCCTTCTGCTCCTTTTTGTCATTCCTTCATTCTTTGTTTGCCAATCGCATTTTTTAAAGCTCTCTTTCTTTCAGTAACTTTCAGACTAATCAGTCTGTCTCAAACGTATAATCTTATTTCTGCCTCTCATCTCTGACATACCATCTTCCTTACTCATCTTCTTCCCTCTTACGCTGACACAAAATCTCTCCCACTTCTATATCTTTCTTCCTCCCCCTTTTCTCACTATCTCTCTCCCTCTCTCCCTCTAATTCTTTCCTTGATCGTTGTCGTTCCTGAGACATGTTTGTCTGTCGATAAACCATCCATTTTTTTATTTTTCTACAACATTTTCTTTCCTTTTCCTTCGAATTTTACTTCATTTTCTCTTCATCTCTTTTAGTCTTTTTTTTCACTCTTTTACTTGTTTCAGTCATTTGACTGTGGCCATGGTGGAGCACCGACTTTACTCGAGCAAATCGACCCCAGGACTTATTCTTTGTAAGCCTAGTACTTATTCTATCGGTCTCTTTTGCCGAACCGCTAAGTGACGTGGACGTAAACACACCAGCATCGGTTGTCAAGCGATATTGAGGGGGGTGGGGCTTATACATACACACACACATACACATATATATATATACATATATATACATATATATACGACGGGCTTCTTTCAGTTTCCGTCTACCAAATCCACTCACAAGGCTTTGGTCGGCCCGAGGCTTTAGTAGAAGACACTTTCCCAAGGTGGCACGCAGTGGGACTGAACCCGAAACCATGTGGTTGGTAAGCAAGATACTTACCACAGAGCAACTTCTTTTTTTCTTCTTTTCCTTTTCCTTAGTGTTTTTGTTATTGTTATTACTCTTACAGTTATTGCTAGCGTTGATCTTTTAGTGCCAGCCTTGCTCTTCTAGTTCGGTTCAGTGTGGATCCTACGTCCACCATTCATTGTTTTCTCGAATAATGTCGTTATTTTCATCAGTAAAAGACATTCTTATTCCTGTTCTTAATCTTCTTGCTTTTCGTCTGTTGCCTACTTTTTTTTCATTTGAAATTGTCATGATTATTGCTTTTGTTGTTGAATTGATGTTATTGATAATTTATTTATTATTTTGTTTTTTGTGATATTTCAGTCGCACTAAAATGGCGAACATTTTAGTGATTCTGGTGATGGAGATAGTAGTGGTAGGATGAGTCTCAGCGCTGTTCGGCATGGATTTGATAGTGGTGGTGATGACGATGGTAGTGATAGGAGTAGTCGATGCATCGTGTTTAGTGGTTTCCCGTGCGTTGCGAGTGGAGTGGGGGGGGGGGGTTCTGTTAACTTTTTCTATATCTTTGAGTATTTAATTTTGCAGAATATATTTTAGTCTGTGATTGTTGTTCGCTTTGTTTTATTAGAGTATTCGTTCTTCTTTTAAGATTTTATTGACTGCTGTATTTTTTGTTTTGTTTTGTTTTTTTTTAATTATTTTTTGCTATGGACGTTGTTATTTGTTAGTTTTTCTGTTATTTTTGTTGTCGAAGGGTCTGTTGTTGTTGTTATTGTTGTTATTGCTTTTGCTGTGGCTGTTAATATTTTTGTTATTCACTATCAATTTTAAAGAATGCGATCAGACAGGTGAAATTAAGAAGAACGTTACTGAGACCATTCTGTAGGTATCACAAATACAAGCTCCTTAGGTGAGAAAGATAAACAACGAAGCGAACAAGAAAGGGTAGAAGAAGAAGAAGAAGAAGAAGAAGAAGAAGAAGAAGAAGAAAAGAAGAAGAAAAAGAAGAAGAAGAAAAAGAAGAAATTAACTTCATCAACAAGTGTATGAAGACAATCTGTGCAACATCTAATTCGGAGTTGACTTACACACAAACGCATGTGCATACTATCAAAATTTAACTACTCAATAGCAATACTAATGTCTATATTTTACACAAGTAAGCTAAAAAATTAACGAATTACGCTGTCTCGGCTACTGTTTATGAAAACATGAAATCATGTAGAAAGAATTCATACAAACGTAATGACATACGTACATTTCACTAGAAATATCAAAAATTAACTACAAACATAATAAACTCACTTTCTACATTTTCCTACTCTTCCTTCGTGGTTCCACTGCTTTCAATATTTTCCTCTTGTTTCCAGTCTTCATTATGTTGTTTTTCTTTCTTGTCTTCAGAGTTCTATCGAACTCAAAGTAAGGAAAAATAAAATTTGTTTAAACGTTGGTTTAAGTTTAATTCTTTTCCCCTCGCACGACACTGAAAAACGTAGACATAAATGGTTCCGCTTTAGTACAAGAGACTGTGTGACGAAAAGAAATTGATAAAGACGAAGAGACTAGAAGATAGCGCAAGGTAATATGAGTAGTAAGCGATTTAATTCTGCTGTAAATATATTTCGATTTATTGAATGCCGTTCCTTGTACCACTTGAATCTATCAATTTTTGCGATATTAAAAAAAAATTACACAAAACATTAGTCAGTAAAACAGACAATCCTGTTGTTTGTAAGAGAAACATATTTTCCACTGAAACATATGTTGATATATACAATTATGATAAAAATAACCCCCTTTATCACTGTTTGTATATGATGATGTTTTAGTAAGATATTTCTCTAAAATGTTAGGTTAATATTATGGAGAAAATTATTCGCGAAGTCCACATCCACATTCATTTTCTGCCACATATATTACTAACATCTACATCTACCTGGGTGGGCCAAAATAATTTCAATTCACTCCGAAATTGTCAAAAATATGTTTCAATTTCTCTGAAATAGAATAAAATGAATAAAATAATGACAAAAACGTGTAATTGTACATGATAAACAAAATAAAAAATAATCTTTTCTACTCGAGGCCCGAATTTTGGGGGAGGGGACCAGTCTATCAGATCGACCCCAGTATGCAACAGGTACTTAATTTATCGACACCGACAGGTAAAGTCGACCTCGGCAGAATTTGCACTTAGAACCTAAAGGCAAACGAAATACCTATTTGTTTACTACCCACAAGGGGCTAAACACAGAGGGGACGAACAAGGACAGACACACGGATTAAGTCGATTACATTGACCCCAGTGCGTAACTGGTACATAATTTATCGACCCCGAAAGGATGAAAGGCAAAGTCGACCTCGGCGGAATTTGAACCCAGAACGTAACGGCAGACGAAATACCGCTAAGCATTTCGCCCGGCGTGCTAACATTTCTGCCAGCTCGCCGCTTTGCCAAATGAAAAATAATAACGCCATAGAAATTCTTTTCTACTCTTGGCACAAGGCTCGAAATTTTGGGGCAGTAGGCCAGTCGATTAGATAGACCCCAGTACGCAACTGGAACTTAATTTATCAACCCCGAAAGGATGAAAGACAAAGTCGACCTCGGTGGAATTTGAACTCAGGACGAATAACGTCATTGGTACGTGACTTTTGGCTCACTCTCTATATTCACAAATGTAAGAGCATTTATATGGTTATTTGCCCGTTGAGGGGTAGTAGAAAGTTTTTATCAAAACAACCAGAAAGACTCATCACAATGATAACGATAGAAACCTGACTTTAATCTGTTTATGGAGAAGAAATTGAAGTATATGTTAATGGAGCACAATGTATATAATGAGTTGTAGAATGTGAAATAAAATATCTGTTAATTAAACGAGCTTCGCTAGGAGAGAAAATTTTAATTTTATTCAAGTAACCACTTAAAAAGTCTCAAATAACATCTATTTTTCTGGAAAATTAACGTAGAGGTAATTCTTTCCAATTTTTTAATATTAAAACTGAATGTAATTTATATCAAAATAGCATTTTAAACAGAGAATATGAATTTTAAAATTTACCATTAGCAAAGCGATAGGTATGGAACCGGTTTAAAAGAATGCATTACGCCTTCAACGCATTACAGATTAGATGCAGACACTTTAGCGACATAACTAAGGAACCTGCTCTACTATAAACACACACTGATAGACACGCATACAGAGAGATGGACGAACAGACAGACCTACAGACAGGCAGACAGATAGATAGATAGATTGATAGATAGATAGATAGATAGGTAGATAGATAGATAGATAGATAAATGGATAGATAGATAGATAGATAGATAGATAGATAGATAGATAGATAGATAGATAGATAGATAGATAGATAGATAGATAGATAGATAGATAGATATTTAGATAGAGAGATTGATAGATAGATAGACGGAGGGAAGGAATCCACCAATCATTTATATGTGTGTGTATGTGTCTATGTGTATGTGTAAATGTGTTTGCGTGAGCGCGCGCCTGTTTTTGTATATGTCTATATGTGAATGTGTGTTTGTATATACATACACACAGAGAGGAATGGAGATAGATGGAGATAGGATTAGAAAGGAATATATTTTCCAAGAGATAATACCGTAAACGCGGTCGGGAATCTCCAAGGAAATTTCTCGCAGTGCAGGAATCTATAATCCTCATGAGATTATCGAATATATTTCAGCTGAATTCTAGACATTTACACAAAGAGGTTAGTTTATGTCAGTATACGTCAGTTCATGTTAGTCTACAAAGTAAGATCGTACTTATCTAAAACGTCACAAACTGTGGCGTTCATGCCTTTCCAGACATCATAAGTATCATTGTTTATCGCAATTTTTTAATGTTTTGTGTTAATTTCTACGGATTGCATTTGATTAGAAACGTGGCTTTTTCTAGAGCCACTGGAACTGGTGAATGTTTTGAAGTTGTATTCAGATCAGAAACCTGGCCTGAACCGTCTTGACAGAGTGGACTCAGCTAATGATACCTAAAAACCAAGATTAACTTTATTGTATATATCAATGACCAGCGCTGGTAATACGAGCTAACAATTTGTATTTCTAGGTTGTAATGAGCAACTCCTTTGAAAGGTAAACTGCAATCTATTGTGTATAAAATCCTTAATTCCAGGAATGATTTTATCAAAGTTGGTTAAATCATATATGAATATATTAATTTATTGATTTCAGTCACAAACATGTTGTCATGCTGGGGCAGCCATTTCGAAGGTTTTAATGGATATTATCAGGCTACATTTTGAAATCGACTCCTAGTGAAAGTAGTAGACGAATAAAAGTAGGCCTGTATGATCGTATGCGTACGCATGTGTGGTGATAGTCACAAAATACTGGCCGATCTTAAGAAAAATATAAATGCATATATGAGTGCGTATATGCTTTCCTGTCTATGCGTGTATGGATGTCGTTGTGAACATATTTAAATATGCATTACAGATAGACTCACACATGTGCGCACAAACATGCACGTACAACATATGTACATAAGTATATAGACACACATGCATACGCACGGGTATATATATATATATATATATATATATATATATATATATATATATATATATATATATATATATATATATATATATATATATATATATATATATATATATATGTATGTATGTATGTATAATGAGAAGATTAGGAGATGTAAAGATTGATTGATTTATAGATTGCAGGGTATTCATCCATTCTTCTGTACCACGCGCAGACATGTCAACATGCTTAAAAGCTGGTTGTAACATATTTGTTACAATTGTCCGTTGAATATTCGATGTTAATGATTCCATCTGACATAATGTACTTAATTAATCTTCACAAAATCTGTCAAATTTGTTTTACTTGCTAACGTCGCCTCTAATAAAATTTGTTGAAATTCATTGAATGTTTGGCTTCGTGTTTCAAATGTACATTTACTGCTATTCATGACTGTTATTGTTGGTCGTCACATCTCATGTGATTACCGGCTGCCATAAGACGTGCCATGGGCTGTTGCTACTACAAAGTATACAATACTGCATTTGTTTTTCTTTATGTCTTTGGTAATTGCTTCTGTGCTGAATGCTGAATCCGTTCTGTAAATTAAGGATGCCTGTCTTCTAATTCCTCAAGCTTAATGACTGTGATTCAATGTTTTTTAAATGTTTTTCTAATCCTAGTTAAAAGCATATCATGTACAACTACTGCTACTACTACTACTACTACTACTAATAATAATAATAATAATAATAAAAATAATAATAATAATAATAATAATAATAATAATAATAATAATAATAATAATAATTATTATATTATTATTATTATTATTATATTATTAAATAATGATGATAATAATAATAATAATAATAATAATAATAATAATAATAATAATAATAATGATAATATTAATAATAATAATAATAATAATAATAATAATAATAATAATAATAATACAAATAATAATAATAATAATAATAATAATAATAATAATAATAATAATAACAATAATAATAATAGTTTCAAATTTGGCCACAAGGGCAGCAATTTCGGGGAGGGGATGAGTCGACTACATCGACTCCAGTCTTTCATTAACCCTTAATTTATCGACCCCGAAAGGATGAAAAGGCAAAGTCGACCTCAGCGGAATTTGAACTCAGAACGTAGCGACGGGCGAAATACCGATAAGCATTCCGTCCAGCATGCTAACGATTCTTCTAGCTCGCCGCCTTAGAATAACAATAACAACAACAACAACAACAACAACGACGACGACGACACTGACAACAACAACAACAATAATAATAATAATATATATATATTTCAATATGTGACCTTTCAATATGTAACCTCGTGAGTACCGTTGGCGATTTTTTTCCTCTGTCTTCCTTTCTCGGGATCTTTCCTTCTCCTATGTTTCTGATGAAGAGCTCCGTTCGAAACGTTAAACCCTCCTTCTTCCCTTCTTTCCTGAGCGTCCAATAATACTTTATTTGTTACACGTCCTCGCGTTGCTGTGTGTTTTTTTTTGTGTTTTCTTGTTTGGATTAACGATATATATATATGTATATGTGTGTGTGTATATATATATATACATATATACATATATACACGTGCAAGTTTGCTTCTGATTTATATATATGTGTGTGTTGAACCGAACACGGCTCAGTCAAATAGAAGAGATAGTTATATGGTACAATACGTATTGAGTACTTTCCTACTGCACAGAAAACTATTTGCTTTTGTTTGCGTAATTTCCTTCAGATATAGATGCAATATATGTAAACATAAGTTGTCTATATAAGTACATGTATATCAAGGGACTGACAGATGCATAGAGAGGGAAGAGAAGGAGGCAGTGAGAGGCAAGAAGCGATAGGGTGAGAGAGAGAGAGGAGAGAGAGAGAGAGAGGGAAGGGAGAGCGGAAAAGAGATGGCACGTTACACAAATAAACAGCAGCGCATGGTATTAGTCTGTTAAGTTCATCTAGCAGGAACTTGCGTTGGGGCAAAGGGGAATATCTAATGATTAAGTTTGTGCAAATGTATTATTACATCATGAGTGAGACAGTATGACGCTGACGGCTCTGAGAATAATGACTATATTCTCTGGGCGTTAATCAACTAATTTACTTCTCATACTGGCTTAAGTCTTAATGCAATTAGTTTTTTCTCTATTGTCATTTCTATAAGATAGCTATTTTATCACTTTCTCTCTTCCTGTGCTCATATCCCTCCCTTTGCCCACATACATACGCACAATATATACAGAAATGCATACATATATACGTACATTATATATATATATATATATAAGTGTCCGTGTGTATATGTGTATATGTATGCGTCTATATATGCATGTATATGTGTGTGTATGTATGCATGTATGTATATATGTATCTATATTGTGAATCAATAATATCCATTCGTTTGCGTGCCTGAAAACATTTTATGGATTATCTAATTATGTAGTTACATATATGACGCACGCATGCACACACACACAAACGCACACATACAGAAACACACATGTTTCATGCATCTGCCACTATACACATGAGTGCACACGGGCGTGTTTATGCTTATATGTGTTTGTGTGTCCGCGAGTACGTGGGTTCGTATCAGTGCCTCTGTCTGTATCTATCAGTGTTAAAATCTACATGATTGGTTGTGTTTGTACAGTTTGAGTTTAATATGTGATAATAACTGTTTGAGGACGAACATGACAGGCAATAGGACCTAATATCTGTCAGAAAACATACGTGGGGGATACTAAAGTGGTGGAAGTACTCCGTCGGTTACGACGACGAGGGTTCCGATTGATCCGAATCAACGGAATAGCCTGCTCGTGAAATTAACGTGTAAGTGGCTGAGCACTCCACAGGCACGTGTACCCTTAACGTAGTTCTCGGGGATATTCAGCGTGACACAGAGAGTGACAAGGCCGGCCCTTTGAAATACAGGTACAACAGAAACAGGAAGTAAGAGAGAAAGTTGTGGTGAAAAGTACAGCAGGGATCACCACCATCCCCTGTCGGAGCCTCGTGGAGCTTTTAGGTGTTTTCGCTCAATAAACACTCACAACGCCCGGTCTGGGAATCGAAACCGCGAGCCTATGACCGCGAGTCCGCTGCCCTAACCACTGGTCAATATCTGACGGACATAATTTGAAGGAATTGGTTCCTCATTTTCCCTTAGTCTACTCAATTTTGCGTTTACCATGAAACTTATGGAATACATTTGTATAATTTTCTGGTATCAAACTGGTAATGAAACATATCATTAGGTTAGGGACCCCCTTCGGTTATGAATGACCATGGTATTACAACTAGAAAGTTACCCTCTGAGGCACAAGTCCGGGCAAGGTTGTTTAACGGAAGACCAGCCGTGGCTCATGCACACCAGGCTCCCCTCTCCATACTGACATTGTTATCCAAGGGAAAAGCAAGGGCTTATACGGCTTGGCACCAGTGATGTCGCAACTCATTTCTACAGCTGAGTGAACTGCAGCAATGTGAAATAAAGTGTCTTGCTCAAGAACACAACACACAGCCCGGTCCTGGAATCGAACTCACGACCTCATGATTGTGAGCCTGACGCTCTAACCACTGAGTTATGCGCCTTCACAAAATGACATTATGACACAGAATGAAATTTCAATTGTATATGTGAATACATTGAATATAAGTGTGTATATCGGTGGATGTGTATATGGGTATGTGTGTGTGTGTGTGTGTGTGTGTGTGTGTGTGGTGTGTGTGTACTCAGTAAAGACAACAGCAGCCATACGATGACGCCCACGTTAACAGGTGTATGCTTATATAACATCCAATTATAAAAAATGAAGCAGAAACTATTGGAACTGAGGTACTCCCCAGTTAAAACAGTAACAAACCCAACATCCTCAGTCAAGTTTGTATATATATATATACATACAAGTTCGAACATTTTTGAAGTGCGGTAAATAAAGGAGAAAACGTCGGCAGGGGTAGTTACATTAGAAGAATAATACGAGTGACAGAAGCGAATGGAGATACACTGAAGGGAAATCAAGTCACAGAAGAGACGTCAAATTAGCAATATTATTTTCTACTCTAGGTACACGGCTCGAAATTTTGGGGGAGGGTCCAGTCGATAAGATGGATCTCCAGTACGCAACTGATACTTAATTTATCGACTTCGAAAGGATCAAAGATAAAGTCGACCTCGGCGGAATTTGAATTCAGACAGACGCAATACCTATTTCTTTATTACCCACAATGGGCTAAACATAGAGGAGACAAACATGGACAGACATAGGTATTAAGTCGATTATATCGACCCCAGTGCTTAAATGGTACTTAATTTATCGACCCCGAAAGGATGAAAGGCAAAGTCGACCTCGGCGGAATTTGAACTCACAACGTAACGGCAGCCGAAATACCACTAAGCATTCGCCCGACGTGCTAACGATGCTTCCAGCTCGCCGCCCTAATTTAGCATATTAACTACTGGCTGTCAAATACATGACACGGTAGCAACAGTTTTCTCTAATATTACATTCATATATGTGCATGAGTGTACGTGTGTGCTTGTGTGTCTGTACGTATGGTTATGTATATATTATGTATTTATAAACTATCGCATATATCCTATATATGGTATTTACATAAATATGTAAATATATGCATGTAAATGTGTACATACACACACACAAAGACATAATGACGGTCATTTGCATAATTATTCTGCATGACACAGGATTGTGTATTTTGCATCGTGTACAGCGAGATCTCAAACCATTAGATGCATATTTATACTGAATACGTCAATGCAGGTTCGGAGGCATTTTGTGCTTATCGCTTTATTGTACATATAGGTACAGTGACCAACATATTTTGCTTCCAAACCAATCTGAACGTATTCAGTATAAATACGCATGCAATCGTTTGAGATCTCGTTCTCCACGATGCAAAATACTACTCACAGAAACACGCACACATACATACGTCCATACAAATATATGCATATCCCCCACCATATACATATCTATATATATATATATAATAATAATAATAATAATAATAATAATAATAATAATAATAATAATAATAATAATATGAGGGATATTATTCAAACCTTATAATGTTAATATTTAATTTTTCATTATTGAATTGATAAAAGGGGGGTTTTGTTTTTCTATTTTATAGATATATTAGATAGAATATATATATATATATATATATTATTAATATATATAATGTATATATATATATATTATATATATATTATATATATATATATATTTTTAATAAATATATATATAGATTTATTAATATTATATATATATATATATTTATTAATATATATATATATATATATATATATATATATATTTATTAATATATATATATATATATATATACTATAATATATATATATATATATATATTTATTAATATATATATATATATATAAACATACATAGATTGATAAATAGACATGCGTAAATGAGTGTTTTTTTTGTGTTTGCGTGTTTGAGAGTCTGTGTTGTTTTGTGTGTGTGTGTGTGTGTGTGTGTGTGTGTGTGTATGTGTGCATCTGTATGTTGTCATCGTTATTTTAATTTTTTTCTGTCTGTGACGTCTTTCTATAAAGTTATTCGTGCATATGTGATACCATTTCATCGAAAGCAAGAACGACAATACCACCAACAACAATAACAACAGCAACAACAAGAACAACAACAACAATGAAAAGAAGAACGACAACAGAACTTCGATGGCAGGAGATGGACAGCAGCAACTGAAGATTCATGATTATTGTCATTTTTTCCCGAAGTTGCGAATCTGCAATTAGAATATTACAGAGATTTGCCACTTCGTGAGAATTGTGACGTTATATTCCTAGCAGCAATGTAAACCAGACAGAGGGAGGAGATGAAGGCAGGCGCAGAACATCAGTCTTCGGACAGTTAACTACCTGTCGATATGTCTACGTTTTTACATATAATTGTATATTTTTCTGCTTATTTACCGTTGTATATTTGTGTATTTGTTATTTTTTGTTTTACTTTTATAAGTAACCCATCTATTATAAGTCTAATTAACTGTAGATCTAACGGCATGAGTATCTATCTTCCTATCTGTCTATATATATCTAATTCCATGTATATATATATATCTTTGTCTGTATATCTGCCTTCTCTATAATGTTGCCACTTGATTTGAAAACTTTGTATTAATGGAAAACCTCTATAATTGGCTGATGAGTACTCAGCATCTTAATCTGCTGTAATACTTACAACATTTAATAAAATGATGTAGTACGAAACGATTGTACCAATTACCGGAGTCATTCTTGTTGCTTATTTTGTATATATATTATATATATATATATATAATATATATATATATATTATTATATATATATATATGTATATATATGTATGTATATATATATAGATATGCGTACATATATTGCATAAAAGAAGAGAACAGGTGGTGGGGTGGGGGTCTTTGAAAAATCTATATGGTTATGTTTTCTCTGTATATTTACATGTATTTATATTTCTACTCAGTCTTCTGTTTGCTAGTCATTTGAATCTAATTCTATAACAATTATTCTTTCGTCTGTTTGCATTTTGCCATTCATAATCAATAAGTTTTAAGAATAATTATTCTATCTATTTAACTATGTATCTGTCTATTTCTGTCTGTGTTTCTTATCATAGCTCATATATGTGCATATGTACGTGCGATTGCATAGCTCATATATGTGTATATGTATGCGTGTGCGTGATTGCAAGCGAATATTGTTAATCAATTTATGGAAAAGAACAAACCATATACAAATGGCATAAGGCTATATGTGTCGTAGGTCAGTTGTATTAAGAATTGTGAGATGATCAGGGCTCTAAATTACTCATAAATCCACTTGGCCGAACAAGCCTGTAAAGTAAAACATAAAACCTTAATCATATGTGTGTAAGTAGTAATAGTTATAGGTACATAATACAAATACATACATGCATACATACGTATGTATGCTTAAGTATATATATATGTTTCTAAGCATAAGAGAAAAAAACCACACACTTAAAAATAAAATTCTTCAGCAAAAGATGTCATAGTTAAAGATAAAAACGAGTGGGATAAATGCACTTCTAGGGTTTTAAAAAGAAATAATTTGCAGTCACACTAACCCAGACGTTTCAGAATATCGTGAACTTCAAACGTGTCTATAGATTAAATGGTGTTAATGGAAGCTGTATTTATATGGCTGCATAAAGTAAAATTGTATGAAGATATTTAGTTTATTGTATCTCAACAGATGTGATTGTATTTCGAAATTTTCAGCTTTAGTTACAACTAATTAACTGATTTCTGTTAGTTCATGTATAATTTACATTGTTTATTTTATTCACGTGACATAACATATTTAACTTTGCTTCTATACTATACTAGCAGTATCGCCCGGTGTTGCTCGGGTTTGTAAGGGAAATAACTATATAAGCATTTTTAGAGAGTTATAGCCAAAAAATAGCAAAATAACGACGCATTAAAAATGGAAAAAAAATGATGGTAATTTTTTTTTTAAATCGTTGACTCATCGTAGACAGTTTTAGAGAGTTACTTTCCTTATATAATAGCGAAAAAATGCATTAAAATGGTAAAAAATTATGGTAATTTTTTTTTTAAATCGTAGACTCATCGTAGACGCGCGCTAATACGCAGAAGGGCTCGATATGAATCACGACTATAAGATACCCGGTTTTGGTTAAACTGCACCGCAAAATGTGGGAGTAGTTAGGAATCTAAATCGTAGGAGTCAGACAGCACACAACCTCTCTTTTATATATAAAGATTAAGCACGTTTTCATCTTTTATCCACACTTGGTCTATCGTTCTGCGAGAACATTTCTACAATATAATAATTTTGTATTTTGTACATGCATTTACCGTACATAACCCTAGTATATGATTTATATTTTTCTGGTTGTGGGTTACAATATTTGTTGGCGATGAACAGTTGGTGTGTTATTCGTACACATTCACATTTGCCCTATATAAATGACATTAGATCTATTAAATTTAATAGTATAAATTTAAACGTTTGATGCACAGATTAATGCGGTTATTGACGCAGTATATCTTCCACTTCACCATTATTCATTGTAATGAAACATGTAATATCTTCGTCAATAACAATGGGCATAAAATTAAAATTTCCCACCTTCAAATATAAACAGTTTTGATACACAAATTTAGATATGTGTGAGCCTCTCTCTCTCTCTTTATAAATATATCAATAATATTCGATATATATATCATACTATTCTACATATATCATTCTATATATATCAATACTATTTCTATTTTAAGGAGGAAAGAATCTGGAAAATGAAAATTTTATGCCCATTGTTATAGAGCAAGATATATGTATCATTACACTGAATATATATATATATATATATATATATATATATATATATAGGCATGTATATTATATATATATATATATAATATATATATATATTATATATATATATATATATATATATATATATATATATATACATACATGGTTGGTCATTGGTCAAAAGTCACCTGGCAGTAAATCAAAACCATTTAATTCCAAGATTTATTTATGTTTAACCACGGAATGAATTTAATAAAAGTATCTAATGTGAAACTTCATGAAAATTGTCCAAACTGAAGTCCTGTCCTTGAGTGATACATTTATCCATTCGAGTCAATACAGAATTACAGATAGTATTTATGGGAGATTGATTTACTGTTGGGGGAATTTTGGCCACCGCTGTTTATATGTATGTATGTATATATATATATATATATATATATATATCTTTATATTTATTTATATGTATATATATATATATATATATGAATATATATCTTTATATTTATATATATATATATATATATATATGTGTGTGTGGTGTGTGTGTTGGGTGTGTGTGTGTGTGTGTGTATAAACAACCTTCATATAACTCTAAGGTATCTTCGGTATCTCTAAGCTATCTCCTAGAATGACTTTTACTTCCGCGCACATGCTAGCAAGGAAAAATATGTGACCTGTAATTTACCAGATAAATTCTCTCAATTTGGATGTATGTATATAAATATATATCGTGATCGACCAGAATATCGGATTTTGTTATGCATCACTAGTCACAATGCGCTTTGCCTCATTTTAGCTCTCGAGTGATGCCATCCTGATGGCCAGGCGAATAGGCCGTCATTCCTTCTGGTCAGAAGTTTTCTCATTGGCAATGTTAAACATTTACAGCTGAGTGGACTAATGCAACTTGGAATGCTATCAAGAACTTGAAATGACTCAAGAACACAACGCGTTACTCGGTCTGGGAATTGAACCCACGATCTAGGGATCGTAAATGAAACACCCTGCTCACTAGGCCACGTACCTTCACACACATACACACGCACTCACACGCACGCATGCACGCACACACACACACACACGTATATATGTATGTACACGAATAAAATCGACCATTTATAGTATGATATGCGATTTACATAAAGTCGACACTGATGCTCTGTATCGCAAATACAACGTCATTGTTCATATGTCATAGATATACTAGAAATAAGGCAAAGGATAAACCAATTAATTCTAATTAATTACACAGGATATTAGACACTATTCTCACGCTCTTTCATGTCATGGAAGCCTACGCCTACGTACGGCTTTCTGAACATAGATTTCCGTAATATAAATGTGTTTAAACAGGCTTTTCGTCAAGAATCTTCAAAAAGATGACTGGCCACTCTCTATGATGTTTCTAATTATTACGATGGTTCCTCTTACTGTATATCTCTCACAAATTCTCATGAGGTTTACCAGTGCCATTCTGTTATCCGGCATCTCCTTCCAACTATCTTATTGCATAAATATTAGTTTGCATCCTATTATTTCGCTGTCCTTAGGTGTTGTTGTACCGGCAGCGATTTCTTTTATTTCCGTAAACTTCTCCCTCTCTTTGGAAATAGGCTTCAATAAATAAATTAGAAATCACAAGTAATGTTAAACGTTTAGAACAGTATTATCCGACTAAGATATTCAAATGCAAACAATCAAATGCTGCAGATTCGCTATCATAGTTGCTACATTGCTGAATTATAAACTAACAAATAGAACGCAAGAAAGTACCACGTTGGAATTAATTATATTAGGCTACGAGCAAAACGGCCCCCGTCCAATGGACGGTGCTGAGTTGTCAAAC
>NC_043000.1:157860707-157873207 GCF_006345805.1 Octopus sinensis | reverse complement strand
CAACCATATGGAGTTGCAACCGTGCGTTGGTGCGGATAATTGAAATTAAAATATTATTGGTGAACTGAAGAAATGGAGCTGAACGAAGATTGAACAGAAATCGTTTTATTTCATTCTACACGTGTTTCGAAAGGCACAATTTACCAAAATCCGATTGAATAATGAGACCATATTGTGTCTTTCTCTTCAGGAAGAAATAGGAAATCCGTTGGAAAAAACAAAAACAGAACAGAGGCGGAGCAAAACAAATCGAACTAGGCTCCTAAGAGCCCATGGCAAAACTGTTTATCAGTGTATGTTGAGAACCGGTGGCTGAAGAATTTAACGGGTCAGGCAGCGGTCATTCATGTGGGTGAGGGTGTGTAGATGTTCTTTGTGACCGAGAATAAAGTTCTGACTATTTAAGGAATATTGGATGTTTTATAAGGGGCGAGAAAAAATCTAGTTAGAGACATGTGTGTGTATACTGTTCTATATATGTGTGTGTTGGCGTAGGTTGGCAAGACCTCCGTCAAGGGGTAGAAAACATTTTTTGTGTACGTGTGTGCGTTTGATCGCTCGGCTGTCAGTGGTTAAGCCGCTCTACACAATGGCTACTGCAGTAAGAACCGTTGGGTGGCAGAAAAAAATATATTATGCCCTATGTGTGTGTGTGTTCGTCTGAACCTGCCTTGTCAAGGTAACCCCCCGTTGTCAAAAAACCAAGCCCCGTTTATCTTACAGGAGTAATTCACCTTGCAGTGGTTAATCGTAATTATCTTAAAGGCTATTTCAGAATTTGTTACCAAGGGCTATGGGTGCAGGTATTATTTATAAACGCTATTTAAAAGCCAGATAAGTGTAACGCCGCCAATGGGGGCATCGAAAAGCCGACTGTAAAAGTCCGTTTACCATCCGGCCTCTGGCAAACAAAATATGGAAGAGTTCGGAGACACAAAGGTTGCACTGCCTTCTGCCCCTATCAAATGGGAGGGCCACCGACAAAATGACCATTCCAGCCTGTAGCTTGAGTTCGTATCCTTCAATCGCCATATTAGCTTGCTGAGTCCCGTGGTCTGGCGCTTGTTCATGTCCCGAAAAGTTGCGTAATGGTTGGAGACTCGCAAAGCCAATCTTGACGATGAAGCCCCTACATAAGTGTAGACATCAAGATTGGCTTTGCGAGTCTCCAAACATTACGCAACTTTTCGGGACATGAACAAGCGCCACACACACATAGGGCATAATATATTTTTTTCTGCCACCCAACGGTTCTTACTGCAGTAGCCATTGTGTAGAGTGGCTTAACCACTGACAGCCGAGCGATCAAACGCACACACGTACACAAAAAATGTTTTCTACCCCTTGACGGAGGTCTTGCCAACCTACGCCAACACACACATATATAGAACAATATATAGAACAGTATACACACACATGTCTCTAACTAGATTTTTTCTCGCCCCTTATAAAACATCCAATATTCCTTAAATAGTCAGAACTTTATTCTCGGTCACAAAGAACATCTACACACCCTCACCCACATGAATGACCGCTGCCTGACCCGTTAAATTCTTCAGCCACCGGTTCTCAACATACACTGATAAACAGTTTTGCCATGGGCTCTTAGGAGCCTAGTTCGATTGTTTTGCTCCGCCTCTGTTCTGTTTTTGTTTTTTCCAACGGATTTCCTATTTCTTCCTGAAGAGAAAGACACAATATGGTCTCATTATTCAATCGGATTTTGGTAAATTGTGCCTTTCGAAACACGTGTAGAATGAAATAAAACGATTTCTGTTCAATCTTCGTTCAGCTCCATTTCTTCAATTCACCAATAATATTATATATATATATATTATATATATATATATATAATATATATATATATATATATATATATATATATATATATATATATATATATATATACCCACACACATATACATATATACGTGTGTGCATATATATATGTGGTGGGTCTCGGTGCCAAAAGGCGACAGAAGAATTACACTACAATTAAGATAGCTTCATATATGTTGAAACTAATGCAGTACTTTAAGAAATAACGAGAGATCATATAAATGCCAAACGTTTCCTCTTTTCTCTCAGAATTAAGCAAATGGAACCCTTTAAGGTGGTGCATGGCCGCATTCAAATGACAGAAACAAGTAACAAAATTAAAGTAAATTAATATATATACATGACCGAGTGGACAAACGAAAGGAAAGGGCGCTCAACGGATTTAGAAGGAATTACATCTAGTATTTAAATTATATATATATAGAGAGAGAGAGAGAGAGAGAGAGAGAGAGAGATGGAAAGGGTGTTTGTATGTGGTTGAGTATATGCATCTGTGCCTGTGTGCGGGCATGTGTGCGTCGTTCTTATGTATCTAATCACACAGAAAATATTCTAAACTGTTGGGATTTTAGATCTAAACATTTATCTTTATATAAAATCTTCGCTAAGTACATTCTGGCCCTTTATAAGCCTCCCTAATCGATACCGTCCTAATCTATCCGCATTTGCAACATGCTGTCAGAACATTTTCTTTTATATCCCCTCTCATCCTCTTTAGTACCAAAGATCTCCAAAGATTTAATAATATATCCTTACATGTACTTATCTTTCACACGCAATTTTGCCTCTTTTCTATGTTTAAGATTTAATCGCATTGCAATTTTTTTGAATGCATATCTCATTCATGTTTTTTAATAGCCTACAAGCTTGTAGATTCCCACACATACTCGCATAGCTTGTTGCGCAGCCCTGTTTTTTTTTTATATATATTTTGTATTTTGTAGGGAATAAGTTAACACAATTTGTGTTTTAATGGCATTAACATATACTCTTTTACTCTTTTACTCTTTTACTTGTTTCAGTCATTTGACTGCGGCCATGCTGGAGCACCGCCTTTAGTCGAGCAAATCAACCCCGGGACTTATTCTTTGTAAGTCCAGTACTTATAATATTGGTTTCTTTTGCCGAACCGCTAAGTGACGGGGACGTAAACACACCAGCATCGGTTGTCAAGCAATGCTAGGGGGACAAACAGACACACAAACATATACACACACATATATATATATATACGACAGGCTTCTCTCAATTTCCGTCTACCAAATCCACTCACAAGGCATTGGTCGGCCCGGGGCTATAGCAGAAGACACTTGCTCAAGATGCCACGCAGTGGGACTGAACCCGGAACCATGTGGTTGGTTAGCAAGCGACTTACCACACAGCCACTTCTAATAATTTAAAAGTATACCTGCTACATTCCATATATTTTTGTCTAACACAGTCTTTCACTTATATGACCCATTTTCTTCATTCATTTATATTTTTTATTATTAGTGTTTCTTCGCACGCTGGAAGAAATGCTTAGCGGGATGTCGTCCGTCGCTATAAGCTCTGAGTTCAAATTCTACCGAAGTCGACTTTGCCTTTCATCCATTCGATGTCGGTCAAATAAGTATCAGTTGAGTACTTGGGTGTATGTAATGTACTACCCCTCCCGCAGTTTCAGATCTTGCGCCTATAGTAGAAAGGATTATTGGTGTTCATTATAGTAATAATTGTATTAAACTCACCCAGTCTCGAGCTCTCGCTTTATGGATTTCTGTTGAAATTTGCTTCTCTGAGTAGCGATGACTAACATTTTCTTAAATTCCCACTCGAAACCTATAAGTTTGTTATATTTTCTGCATGTTGTGATGTACACATACATGCAAACATACCATATAGGTACGTATACATACAAACATACATGCCTTTATCTTCTTCTTCGGCTATCTATCGTAAGTCGACCGCATTCAGTTATCATCTCTTGCAGGCTCGCACGCGAGCTACAAGGACTGTTCTTGAGCTGCAGCGGCGATGACATCTACTACAGATGAAACTACATGACGCGATGAAGAAGTGACGTTCCTCATGTGCTCTTTCACATTCTCTCTATTGTTTCTCTTCAATTGCTGGAATTACGAGTTTCAGCGATCGGTGCCATTCATTGCGCGACAGCACATTCTCATCCTAGCTGTCTGGAGTTCATTTATCCCTTCAGCAACCCCCTGTGTCGGAAATCGTGACCGGAACTTTGTGCGTCGAGTTTTTTACCCAAAGATTTCAGTTCACGCTGTTCCTGTCCACTTAGCAGTAAATAAGAAACACTGCGAAGGAATATCATCCTTTTAAAGAAGAATGTTGGAATACTGTTCAGGTATGGATCATGGAATTCGAGTAACCGACTCTAAAATTCCAAGGATTCGAGACCGTATTGTGTAAGGGATTTGCTATACGGGTGTATACGAGAGTGTGTGTGTGTGTGTGTGTGTGTGTGTGTGTGTGTGTGAAATAAGAGTATGAGTCAATGTAGAAGTTTAATATTTACAGTTATTTAGTACTCTTTACTCTCTTTTTACTCTTTTATTTGTTTCAGTCATTTGACTGTGGCCATGCTGGAGCACCGCCTTTAGTCGAGCAAATCGACCCCAGGACTTATTCTTTGTAAGCCTACTACTTATTCTATCGGTCTTTTTTACCGAACCGCTAAGTTACAGGAACATAAACACACCAGCATCGGTTGTCAAGCAATGTTGGGGGATAAACACAGACATCCAAACACACACACACACACACACACACACACACACATATATATATATATATATATATATACATATATATACGACGGGCTTCTTTCAGTTTCCGTCTGCCAAATCCACTCACAAGGCTTTGGTCGGCCCTAGGCTATAGTTGAAGACACTTGTCCAAGGTGCCACACAGTGGGACTGAAGCCGGAACAATGTGGTTGGTAACCAAGATACTTACCACACAGCCACTCCTGCGCCTATATACCATACTATTCCGTTTTGGATCATTTTATGTGAAAAATTATTCTGCGTTAGAAACTATATAATGTGTGTATAAATCTATACGTTGATGAATATTTCTGAGTGGTAAATCTTCAGACTAGTAACCAAGGATTACTACAATACTTGGTGTATCAGTAAAGTTGGTTAGCATTGGTTACACGGGAGAAACCAAACAATCAAAACTAAAATTTAAATAAGTCAAGGCTGTATGGCAAGAATTTGCTTCTCAACAACATACTTTCAGATTCAGTACCACTGAATTTGATATACGGATACTGAAAGAAGCCTGTCGTACATATGTATGTATTTGCGTATGCATGTGTGTGTGTATGTGTATGTGCGTATGTGTGTGTACCTTTTGTTTGTCCGGTACCACTGCTTAACAACCGATATTGCTATTTACGTCCCCATAACTAAGCGGTTCGTCAAAATCTGATGGATATAAAAAGAATCAGGTAAAAAAAGAGAAAGCATTTTTTCTTGGTAATTACTGACAAATAGATCAATCAGAAAACATTTGGGGGTCAAAGAGGCATACAGCATCAACTATATAGCATATGTGGTGCATCTTGTCCACTACCTCTAGTTCCGGTCTTGCACCTGATCTGGGTAACTCAGGGCATTTTACTAGTCTCCGACTCCGCCACTCTCTGCGCTTTGTGCTCATACCACGTCTTGATTCTCTCTAGTCCCCAGTTTTAGCACAGTTTCCTGTGTAGAATTTTCAGTACATGATCGTGTCGCCACAACTTGTAGAGGTTTTGGGCAAGTCTAGGGGATTCGCTCGTGATATGGGCAATGATTTCATCCACTGCATTGCAGATGTACGGCAGAGCGGAAACACTTGCTCATTCTTAATGTTGGCCCACCTATTATTATTGTTATCATTATTATTATTATTATTATTTATAATAATAATAATCATAATAATAATAATAATAATAATAATAATAATAATAATACTCTCATGGCTTCTTATCTTAACTGATTGGAAGTGTTATCATGTACATTGTTTTGTCTTGGTATAAAAGATGGGCTACAGCAAATATTCTGCTCAATACCACAGATTTGCTTGTCTGTTGTTTGACCTTAACCAGTTGAGCATGTCCCTTAGTGGCTGACGATATGTGCATCTCTGATCACGAGCAGAAGTAGTGGGGGAGCATCATAGCCATGTGTTGAGAGGGATTCTTTGGGGTTTGAATAATTCACCTCTGGAAACATGGGTGGTTCTTTCAACATCCTTAAACAACCCTTATTCAGGGACCTTTTGAGCGGGATGGGCTACTCAACCTGAAGAAAATTCTAACTGGGCCCCACCTGCAAGGTCATGTGCTGTTTATCTTGATATGAGATCACCATGTCGCGCACATATGGTTGTGATGCATGTGCCTGGTGTACCTTTATCAGACGGGTAGTCATGATGGGTATATTGGGCTTCGTATATTTTACCCCAGTGTCAATTTGATGGGATGCACTGCTCTCTCACTCAATAATAATAATAATAATAATATCAGAAGCAGTATTAATATCAAAACATAATATCTAACTTTCTCTTAAAGTGGATGCTTTGTCAGAATACATAATACTGCACAACTTATCATGAGTGGAATGCATTTAAGCATTCGTTTTTATATCACTCATAAGCCGCCTGAACTGCCAGACCACATGATTTCGCCGCCGGAACTGCCAGATCACATGATTTCGCCGCCGGAACTGCCAGATCACCTGATTTTGCCGCCGGTACTGTCAAATCATATGGCTTGTGACACTGGTGTCGTAAATAACCTGTGCGCTTATTAGAAAATATATTAATGGCGACAAAATCATTAATACTGTAGACTCTGAGATTTTATTTATCGCTGACGGGGGAATCGGTTACTTTGTCTAGTTTGACGTCTGTCATTATCAAGCTCGAGGAAAGGCTAAGTCACGTGAACTGGCTGTTCCGGCGGCCGTAAACCGACGGTTATCCCTCATCAATTATATACACATGTGTGATTTTATGCACCATAATTTTATGAGATATCCTCTCATGGTAAATAACAGAGTACTGTGTTCTAAAAGAGCATCCACTTGAAGTAGTAAATAAATATTACCTTTTGGTATTAATAATGCTTCGGTAGCTTTTAACCTTTAGAACACTGCATTTGCTCTAGAAATGTTTTCCCTGCCATTTCCTTGTTATAACAGGGGAGAAAACTCATACGGTGATATGGTGCGCCTACAGTGTGCTAAAGGTTAATTGTTTAGTGATTAAATGTCAGAAATATATTTTTCTTAGCACTTTTATTTCTAGTTATAATGTCAGTGCTCTCCATATTCAGTATGTTAATACTAGTTTACTAACAAATTTCTTATGCACAGAGTAACAGAAGAAATTAATGTTTCTCTTCTGAATTTGAAAATTCTGTAGAGATAATTCATAAGGCGCCAGAGAGAATATTCCAATATCCATTTTCTGTAACAGTTCTCGCAATTAATTCTCTGGTGAACAAATGAACGTTTTTTATAAATTATTAACCGCATTTTCAAAATTTCTTGAAACTGGCTAATCGTGAAACAAAGTTAATCAACATTTGCATTTTTTCTAAATTTATTATTTGATTTAATAATTAGTAATTATCTTTATTTACTGTAATATTATGCATTCGTTTAATTTTCAGTAATAACTTTTCGAGTGTCTTTTTTTTACTTTTAATACTGTCTTTACTTTTGCGATTCTAACAATAATAAATCTTTCTGAAAAAACATGTTGTACAGAACGGTACAATAACTATTGACGTTTGTCTCAATGCAGTCGATCTACTTGCTCGCAACAGCAACCAACTCACTCTGCACTCGGCTTAAGTAAGGAATGTTACAAGATAACCTGCCTCTAAAAGAAGCGACGAATGATAACAGCTTGAAAGAAATTTTGGTCAAAGTCTTACTCAATGAGAGCCATAAAATTCAGTATCAGTTGATGGGTGTGTGTGCGTGTGTGTGTGTGTGGTGTGTGTGTGTGTGTGTGTGTGTGTAGAGAAATAGATAGATAGACAGATATATAGATAGATAGATAGATAGATATATAGATAGATGGATAGATAGATAGATAGATAGATAGATAGATCGACTGATAGATAGATAGATAGATAGATAGATAGACAGACAGACAGACAGGCAGACAGACAAACAGACGGGCGGACGGATGGATTGATAGGCATGGTAATCATTTTGACCGAGAAGTAGATAGATCTTAGGAGATAGACAAAATTCTAACCAATGTTCTAACCACTCAAATAATTGCTGCCGATACAGTTCACGAGTAGTGGCAGAGCAAGGTTTTCAATATTCAGTAGAACAAGGTTTTCTAACGTCAAAAGACTCAATGAAAATGAACAGCAACGAGATGAATGTTTAATGCCGTTTGCTCATGACCATTTAACAGTGGATTTCTTGAAATGAATTTATTATACTTTTCCACTTTTAAAAAACTTGTTATTAATGTTAATTCGTTTATTGTTTGTCACTGATATCCTGCAATACGGATATAAATGTTGTCTGAAAGATACACAGTGGACGGTCATACGTCATTCGAAAGCAATAAATAATTTTCTCGTCTGAGCTGTTTTAGAAATATTCCGTTTCTCTTCTTTGTGCGTTCATTTTTATTCTAGACAAATAATGTCTAGCTACATAGACAGTTATAATTATGTATTAATTATTTCCCTGATACGTCGGCATATTAAATGACATTCAATCGTTTGAATAATTTCCTGACAGTATTTGTATAAAAAATTGTATCGTCCATTGAATAAGATTCATTATAGTAAAGGTAAATTAATTAAACAAGCATTTATCAACTAGCTTAAATATCGGTTATTACTCAGTGCAAATTATCTCTCTCCCTCTCTCTTGTTCTCTTTCTCTCTCTCTCTCTCTCTCTCTCTCTATATATATATATATATATATATATATATATATATTATATATATATATATACGATAAATAAATAACATAAACCAGATGAAATTTATGATTCCTGTAATATATTAAGTGAAAAAGAATAAGACAGCATTTGACCTATTCGTTTTCTTGCCGTTCATGTAAACCGAAGCTAAACCAAAAGCCAGCATCGCTCTTCAAATAACACTTATGAAACTCCGCATTTTAAGCAAAAAATGGGCCAAGTACATAGTGGTAGATCATACTATTAAACGCACCTCTTTGAATACCAGTGAACTGGATCGCCCTGTGTTAAGTGCTACTACGTGGATAGTACAGCGCGTCAAGTAATGAATGATAAACGCTGTTCTGTTATAAGTTCCATTACGGTCATTCATTCTATATCATTTTTTTCGCAGAGCACTTTAGAGGTAAAATGATATCGCTGTATGTCTTAAGATTAACCACAATACTTTGGATCAGTGTCATTCTCTTCATCTACCCCTGACTTTAAAGCCGAAACCTTTGATGTAATTTTTTCTCTTTGCTTCTTCTGTGTGTACGCTTGTACTTAAGTTCTTGGTAACATGCTATTACTTAATCTTATTGAGGTTTGTACGTATGCACACAAACACACGCGCACACACACACACATGTGCTCGCGTGTGTGTGTCTAGATAGATAGCAAGCGAATAGAATAGATACATAGACAGACAGACAGACAGATAGAGAGAGATAGATAGATAGATAGATAGATAGACAGATAGATAGATAGATAGATAGATAGATAGATAGATAGATAGATAGATAGATAGATAGATAGATAGATAGATAGATAGATAGATAGATAGATTCACACACACATTATATGTATGTGTGTGAAGTACTAACGATAATTTCTCTATTAGTTTTATACTGTATGGTTTTTCTCAAATATTGTTTGGAGGAAATTGCGAAATGGAAGTGAAGAGGCATCTAGCACGTGTTTGTATCTGCACGTGCGTGTTCATGGTCTTCATTATTGTTACTCAGTTATACCTTAGAAGGATAGCTGCAAATACTTTAAATGATTGCCCATAGTAAACTCACATATTCAACATTATCAAATACGGATAATTACTGCTACAAATCAGCTTACTATTTCTTAAACCTATCTCTTAGATTGTATTTGGCTCTTTAAAATTACATTTGAAAGGGGACTCGTAAGTACAAATGGTTGAAAGCCACTGTACTACAGTATATATTTTTTCTCTAAGTCCTGTGTTTTCTGTCAGATCTTTGATAGCCACTCCTCTTTCAACTTATAAAAAAATTACCTGCTCCATCCAAATCCACTCAGTAGTGATAATTTTCGTGCATCCACAATAACACTTACCAAACTAAACATTCTAATGCTACCTTCTGAAATTCCATTCCTACCATCCATATAATTCTTGCTGACGTTGCTTCACATATTCACTAATGTTTGAACAAAAGATTATATCAATGCTTATAAATTTATAAAGAAAACATATAATATTTTGAAATTTATAAAATGAAACCATTCAGCTTATTGTGATTAACATTTTTGAAAATTTGCTACAAGTATAAATATTCCCAAAGTAGAAACGTTGTAACATTCTGGATTTCCCTCTCCACCCAAACAGTTCCAACAGATATTGATCTGCACAAGCAATTTTCATTGGAACACTGTCGTTAGCCTGTACAAACTAATACGAAAAAAAAAAATTGAAATTTATGAATCAGGACCTTTGACCTAATTTTGATGAGATTTTTGAAAAGCTACTAATATATCTTCAGAAATAGAACAATAAACATATACTGAGGACTTTATGTTTATATAGAAACTTTCACTTCGCGATAATATTCTTGCAACTGTCAGTGAAACCATTCATGGTCAACAACCTTGAAATTGGAGTTACATATCAAGGGATCCTATATTCGAGTATTAAAAATTGACTGACAAACACGATAATGTAATTTATAATACACACCTGAAGAAAAAGGGATGATATGATGAGGGATTAAATAAATTTAATCATAGATCTGGATTAACTTGGAAATAAACAATCAACTGTGTTACTCCGAGAACTTTACGTCAGCACTCTGCTGCTAAAAAGAGAAGTCAATTTGCTCTCTAGTTATTTACATCTGAAATAAAACGTTAGATACTCGATACGAGGGTATTCTGAATCGATTAAAAAATGCCATAATCCTGACAGGTTTTTCTTCATTTTATGTTTTCTAAATCAGAGCCTGACCAGCTCTGACAGAGTAAATTTGCTTAATCCTACGCAACAGCACTGCTATAAAAAATGGAACGATACTGAGGAAAACTCTGTTTGGGGGCGTCATACTCTAGAGATAATAACCAATTTTCACTCAAATCACATCCTACCGTCTTAGTATATGAAGAAAGAATAGATTACACAATACAGTCCATCATATATCTAAAAGTACGAGATAATCAGCACTATGCTAAAAAACGTATAGAATAAACGAAACACTTGAATCCATCAATGTATACACGCATACACACACTCACACGCACGCACATGATAACACACACACACAAACGCACGATCACAAACATATACACACACACACATCGTCACATATCTGTGCCTGTGTCTCAACGCGCTTAGGTAGACCATGATCTATACACACGCAGATGAGGATCGATTCATATGAAAAAAGAAAGTGAAGAAGACAATATGACCACTTGCTTATCGAGAAAATTTTAAGTTCAATAATACATTTTTTTTTAAAGATAATCAAACCAAATATTCATCATTTCGTGCCATTCATCCGATGAGTATTTCTGCCAAATGTGGTGAAAATCCGTTCAGCCGTTTTCCAATAACTTTGAAAACACACAGACAAAGACGAGTGATTACAATAACCTGCGTTGGCTTACGCGCGCAGGATAATTAAATAGAATTAGATAGAAATAGAATGTAAGACGAGCAAGGACTATTAAGAAAGGAACAGAGAATATGAAGATGCAAAATGTGGTTCGATAGACAGTGGAAGTCTGTATTATGTCTGCTATCTTACTTTCGAAAAGCATTCTTCAGACACATACAAATTAAGATCGATATACTTCCCGACTTCATTTCAGTGACACTCATCAATACATAGAATCACATCTAAAAAATGTTTCAGACTTCAGCATGTTTGAATTCACGAAGTTTTCAAAACAGAGGGAAAATCGGTGAACGGCCGACTGCAGAATTGTAATGTACTTTCGTTCCAGTCCATGAAATTTCCGTTGTCTACAGTGATGCATGACGCATGCGCACTCGTTTATCTGTGTGCATGTGTAATCCAGTGCAAACGCGTTTATTGTTACATGTGATTGCGCATCTTCGCTGCGTGTGTGTGAATGTGTGTCTATGTGCGTGCGTATTGCATACGTGTGTGAACGTTAAGTAGGACTTCCAAGTCCTATTGTCATTCCGTATTGATTGCATAATCTTTGTCGATTGTGAATATTTCAATGGGAAACTGGTTTGTTGAAATGGATTCGTTTCACACGTCCAACAATCTAACAGTTAATCATAATAAAAAATAATTCTCTCCCTATCTTTCTATCAATCTCTTTCGCTATGTGTGTGTTTGTGCGAGTGCGTACGCCCATGTTTGTATGCATATATATATTTAATTATAATATATGAACATAATATATATATATATATATATGTATATGACTGTTATGTAAGT
>NC_043000.1:157856525-157860607 GCF_006345805.1 Octopus sinensis | reverse complement strand
TTCCTAAATACAGAGGGAAATTTTATACTGCCTCAAAGTAGGAGTTGTAAGTGAAGCAGGTAGGTAGTTAGATGCTACAATACGTGCTCCCTTAAACGTGGAAGGGACTGTAGAAGCATATGCTTAAAAACGAACAAGGTGTTATCACTGAAGTGTTAGTTCCCTGCACCTGCCCACAAACTGGTATCGCGATGAAATGTGGGAATGTGAATTTATGTGGACAGACACACTGATTGCCTCAAATGACCAGAAGAATCTGCTGGAATAGTGTCCTAACGTGAACGCAAGAAAGCTATTACTTTTGCAAGGAGGGCAGATATTCTAAGGCTCTCTTCGGAAGCCGTGGCAAAAACCAAGAAAGAAAGGAAGTAGCAGGCAATATCAACAAAGACGACAAGCCGCAGAAACTACTCTTTACAGAACGCTATTTTTCACTCTTTCGATAAGAGAAGGAAAAAAATCCTCCTTATCTAAAGCAGTAGGAGCCAAGAACTAGGAAGCACAGACTCAGTTGTACTAGCCCGTAGTCTTGTAATGATATGAAAATTGTGATTAGAGGACTCTGACAATCTGTCGCAACCTACAGGAAAAAGGGAGAAACAAATAGAAAGAAATGGCCTCAAAATGGGGTCAGACTTTCTGAAAAACACTGGTTTTCAAGTGCGGTCAGTATGGCCATCGAGGGCCTATATAAGATTTTGTTGTTAAGATTTATGTGCAATAAATTGATAATACTTCTACAATGCACAAATAGTTCAATTGTTATATACAATTCCCTAATAATATTAAATTATCAAAATACACTAGGAATTTTTATGTACATCAAATAGCTATGGAGGTCCACTAGAGTAAAAGAGGAATGAAACGGATCCATAGGCAAAAAATGGTTGAAGCATATGTTTAAAAACTTGTATGATAGTTGCTGATGTAAACCAATAGGGGAGTCTATAAAAAATTACGTGTGAACTACAAAGAGGATGTGTAAAGTTCGAGCCTAGATCAACATTGACGCTACTCAGATGCACTATCGCCAGGTTCAGGATCCAGTCCCAGGAGAAAAATGTAACAGGGCCATGCAATTTTTACGCTAAGCTAATGCTATTTAATGAGTACAAATGAAAATTTGAACAATACTTTTAACAGTTACAGTGTAGACAACGCTTACCCAACCCCATAAGTTTTCCTGTTAAAAATAATATTCAAACTACACAATTTATTTCTCATAAATTTCCAAATCTCTTAGCGATTTTAAAACTTATTGTTCGTAGTTTCATATTCTGTCAACCATAAAACAACTGAATGTAAAATCACCGATAATTTTACAATAATTATGATCTTACGCTGTTTGTTTATTTTGTCCTCTATACGTAATCATATCGAGCTACAAATATATGGTCTATCTTTTTGGGGAAGTTCCATAAAAATCCTGTAATTATTATTCTCTATATTATAGTGTCTGGTTTGTTCATACTACGAATTGTTATTTCGAAGCCACGCACTTGGTTAACATCCCAATGCACTCGTTTAAATCTTTCTTTTTTTTTTTTCTTTGCTAGCTTATTGCATTCACTCAAAAGATGACTGAAGCGCTCGTCTCCTTTCCGGCAGATTTGTTCACTGAATAAGTGTTGTCAGTCTTTGCCTTTGCCAGATTCATCTTAAAGGCTTGTTCCTGAGCGACTATAATTATCGCTTCGGTCTCTCGTTTCAGGTTTCCACCATAACCAGAGTTATTCACTTCCAACATCCTCGGTTTGTTGCATGATTTTGGCACTGTAATTTCATTTCTTTCCATCTGCTCGCTTTATTATCATTATTTCTGTTCTTGAATGATTATTATTTTAATTTTTATTGTTGTTGTTGTTGTTGTCTTTGCTTTCTTACAACATATCGCTTCATGTCGCTTGTAAGTTTGTTCGTCAGTTTATATATTTAAAAAAAGCGTTGTTAATAGCTAGAATTTTGTTACGTAACATTTGTTTAAACGGAGCAGAACATACAGAAAACGTTTGGTGGTTTTGTTCCTCGTCCCATTAAGGAAAGGGTTTCAGTTTTGTTATGAAACACTTTATTTTACAAACATGGAATCGCCTTCCACAACCAGTAGATTGAAGAGAGGAGTAGAATGTGACTCGCAAAGAAATAACAGTAGCAATAACAAAACAAAAACAACAACTAGAGTAGCAAAGCATCAACAGCTGCAGCAGTAGTAGTAGCAAAGACGGTATTCTGCAGAGTGAAGGTGAAGAGGGAGCTTCCTCTATAAAAGTTCAAAGTTCAAAAAGTCCTCCCACTAATATAATGACAAATGAGAGCATCGGTAATAAAAAAAAAATTAACAAACCTGATTGCGAAACACCAGCGACAGCAAAAGGTACTAAAGGCAACAGCGGTAGCAGTGATAACAGCAACAATTCCGATAATGGCACCAAAGCAGCAAAAGCGGCAGAGACAGCAGGAGCATCGAAAGGCGAATGAGGCTTTATTAAGAGCAATTGTGGAGGGCAGACAACCGAAAAATCATTTTGCAAAGCAATTGAGCGTTTAACCCACACAACCATAACAAGAAACGGGACAGTAGGAGAACAATGCCACCGACATTATCGTTGTAGCAACAAGGAAAGAGCTTCCCAGCAGAAGTAGTTGTAACAATAGCAACGAGGAAACGAAGAAGCTACAATAACAGCATCTGTAGCAATATCAATAGCAACAACAGCAACATCAAATTCGTCAGTACTAGCAACCGCGGTGGCGAAACAAATGACTATAACAAAATATTGGTAACCCAGGGGACAACCCAAACAATCACTCTACGACAGGTTCTATTCCTGCAGCTCATTCGTGCGCAAAAACATATGCAAACAAAAGAAGACATTCCTTTATATCTGTCCGAGTAGGAGCGTTGTGGCCATAGTTCTGGTGATGAGGAAGTGTACCAAGAATAAATCGAAAAAAGAAAATGATACCAGCTCCACGTCGACCTCAAGCAATGTTATTTATACAGCTATAATATTTGCACTGTCCTTAGCATCGCCTCCATTAACAGCATCCAAAATAAAACAAGTTAAAATAAAATAAAACGGTAGACAAATGCACAATCACATGAACTAGAAGAAAATTGATTCTAGGAAAAATGACATCAAAAAATTAACAACAAACCCACGACAGCAAAAAATTCCACTCACGTCCTGCTTTTTGCTAGGAAAGGGAAAAAATAAAAATCTGCCATCTTCCATAATACAAAATCTAGACATAGACACAGAAGGTTGTTTTTTCGATCAAAGCAAAGTGACAGTCTCGATGGACCTGAACCTCGTAAGTTTGCCAGTAAATACATATCGGGAAATGTATTCGGTCATCCCACAATCACAGAATTGAACAGACTACTTCAGTGTTTCTTTAAGGAATCTCACACACAAAAGTTATTTTGCCACACTATATTGCAAAACCGTTCATTTAGATCGTTCTCTTTCCTTCTTCCCTTCTTTCATACCAACATAGCAGATTTAAGGGTGGATTACATAAATACATGTGGCCTGGAGGTATTTTGAAAACAGGAGCGCCTGGCCACTCAACACTGGATACTAACTATGGATATGATATTTATTACTAAATATCTCGTTTATTCTCCTTTCAGTTCGGTTATAGTCTCTTTTATATATTTCTTCGTTCGATTATATACTGGAACATATAAAAGTTCTTTATGATTTGAGTAATTCATTTTATTTTATTATTCTTGGCAATATTTTTTTTCAAGATTTAATCTTAAATGTTTTCCTCTTTCCAGTATCGTGATCATTATTTACATTTGATATCATTCGTTACAAAATTTGGTCCCAAAATTTGACACTAAAATTATCAATTACAGACCCGAGGTATTTCTTTACAAATATTACTAGTGTATTTTGTACAAACTATAAGGATAACACTTAAAAATCCCTCCCAATTAAATGCCCCTAACATACATAGATACAATCATTCACCCACACTTAATTACATATTAAACGCCACATTTCCCCTCTAATATAAATCTGGCATACTCATAATATCAGATCCAGTAATTCTCATTATTTTCTCAGATA
>NC_043000.1:157849025-157851525 GCF_006345805.1 Octopus sinensis | reverse complement strand
AAGAATATGAGAGTATAAGAATGTGTAGAAAGGAAGTAAGCAATTCTGGAATGATAGTGGAAAGGAAGAAACAATGAAGTAAATGAATGCAAAAATGATCAAAGAGAGAAAGCATTAAATGAATGCTGAATGAAGAAAATCAGAATAAAAGAAAGGGTTTAAAGAAAAGGAGGAAGAGAGAGAGAGGGGGAGGAGAGAAGCTCAGATGGCGGAAGGAATGGAGATAAAAAAGATGATGAAAAAGACGAAACAAAATAAAGAAAGAAAACAGGAAGAAATGTAAAAAGTATAGAAACATTTCAAGAATAATCAAAAGGAGATTGCAAAAAAAAAGGGGGGATGAAAAATATTCACTGTTGAAAGAATGCTTGTGTGTGTGTGTACAAGCACATGTGTGTCTGTGTGTGTATATATGTACATATACGCATGCATATATATATACATTTTTATAAACTCACACACAAATATACATACATACATACATACATATATATATATATATATATATATATATATAATATGCCTAAATATGTGTATATGAACGGGTGTGGGTGTGTTGGTGAAGTTCTAGTGAGTAAAATGTGGAGCAGACAAATTCGATCGGTTTTCGCTGTCTTTTTAGACTATAGTTTAATTAAATTCAAAAAGAAATGTGGTTATATTTAGGTTTCGGAGACAAGAGTCTAATTTGTAACGCTAGACTCTCTAGTACAATAGCACCGTTCTACAATAGATACAACATAGGTACAAATGAATTACAAACCACACATAAACTTAAGTGTGAGTATATATATATATATATATATATATATATTATATATATATATATATATATATATATATATATATAATATATATATATATATATATATATAAGTATATATATGTATAAGGTTCCTTATGTGCATATATATGTGTTTGTGTGTATTTGTGTTTGTGTGCGTGGGTGTGCGTGTGTAAGACTAGTTGTACAAACAATTGATATGTGTGAATATTTGTTCATATGTTTTGTTTCTGTCGTTGGTTTCCATTAAGCAAAATGGAATTAATACATTTATGGAATGTTTATGTATATGTATACAAATATTTAGGAACGTGTTGATGCGTAGGTAGGTATCTGCGTAGGTGATCATTATATATACATATATATATATATTATATATATTATATATATATATATATATATATATATATTATATATATTTACATATATATGCATATATATAATATGTATATATATATATATATGTTTGTGTGTTTGTTATATATGAGTGTTTGTGGAGGTGAGTGTGTGGGTGGTTGTGGATATATGGACACATATATATTATGAGTGTAACTAAATGCTCATATATATAAGTCTTATAGATAGGTGCTTATACACGTACACGCACATATATATGTGTGCATTTGTAATATATATATATATATATATATATATATGCATACATACATGCATGAATACACACATATGTATGCCTCTATGTATGTATGCATGTGAGCGTATATTTATTAATACATTGGTATTTTCTTGTCTGTACCTTCGACTTCGTGCTTTAAACTATTTTAGAACATGGTTGCAAAATGTGCAGTATTTTTAGTTACCTTGTAAACAATGGAATAGACGGTGATATACCGGATTAGCCATAGTATTAGATTTTGTTTGAGTGAGAATTATATCCCAAGTGATACACGAACGAAAGAGCGGTGTTAGATTGCGAAAAACCTTCGAAGTAGATTGCAAAATATAAAAGGAAGTAATTTGTAGTCAAAGGACAGAAACTTTGTCTACCATCCTATTTCACTATCCATAAAACGTTGGTCATAACATAAAATCTCGGTCTCAAAGTCCTTCTAAAATTACCTTTTTTGGCACAAGCTGTTAATAATTTGGTGGTAATTCTACGTAAATATTACGAGAGATTTTACCAAGAACCGTTAATCAGTGAAACAACTGCAGACATATCGATAATCCAAAGAAGATTAGATCCTCTCGTGACAATGAGATATTTCCCATGCCGTACGACATAATGAGTTCTGGTGTTCTTATTCATTTATTACCAACGATCCAGAATGCGAAGGAAATATGGTCACCCTGTTGCATTGTTTTGTTAAAAATGATTCAAGTGATTATGTGTCCCACAGAAGAAATTGTCTGCAGCGTTGGCAATGCGTATATAGAATCTTTCAACGCTAATAATACCTAAGCAACAATTGGATGATTGGTGTTGTCTGAACTACACGATTGAGTTGATATCAAATATCTTTAAAGACAACTTTTATATTCTCTGCAATAGAGGTACGTGGTTCTAAATTATCTCAACCTCTCACAGAAATTAGACAAACATTTTTCAGCGAAGCGTTTAATGATAAAATATATTCTTGGCGCTTTCTTTGTGAGGATTGATATAAAGATAAGTATTGGTTTCAAACTTTGGCACAAGGCCAGAAATTTCGGGGCAAGGGATTAGTGGCGTACATCGACCCCAGTTCTTAACTGGTA
>NC_043000.1:157829025-157844025 GCF_006345805.1 Octopus sinensis | reverse complement strand
CCAGCTTCATGCTTTAGACCGCTTTTAAACATATCCTTTCCTTAATGTACAAGAAATAAACATCCATGTATGAAAGTATGTACACAAGTCTATATTTATATGCACATTTATGAATGCAGGCTTCGTTTAAAACACGTCAATGTATTTGTACGTGTATCTTGATACAGTTAATATTTACATATTTATCTTTCTCTTTGTCTTCATACATACATACATACATACATACATACTACATACATACATGTATCTATGTATTTATGTATGTATGTATGTATATGTACATAAATATGTATGTGTGTAAATATATATGCATTCATATGTGTGGCTGTATATATATATATATATAAACAAAAGTATTAGAGGTAGCTGTAAGACTTTCTTTTTGTAGATGTCCTGAAAATTCTACACAACCGTGGCGTCGTCTCTTTTTATCTAACACCCACATATCTATATATGCTTTTATGAAAATGTGCATGTATATGTATTTGTTTATTTGTGTATTCACACACACACACACACACCTTTATATTCCAACATAACGAATGGAACATATAGGCTATCGACTACAATTGTTACATTACTAGCTGATATTCAGTGCGTTAAGTTGCAACGAACACAGCGCAGCTTAGTCTTCCGGTTGTAGTCACCTCAACGAAGTTTTCCTTCTTGCAGGAAATAAACAAAGCTTATCTATTCAGACATACATACATGCATACCTACATACATACATACATACATATATACATACATACATACATACATACATACATACACACACACATACATACATACATACATACATACATGCATACATACATACACACACACATACATACATACATGCGTGCATACATACATACATACATACATACATACATACATACATACGTACGTACATACATACATACACACACATACATACATACATACATACATGCATACATACATACATACACACACACATACGTACGTACATACATACATACATACATACATACATACATACATACATACATACATACATGCATACATACACACACACACATACATACATACATACATGCGTGCATACACACATACATACATACACACATACATACATACACACATACATACATGCATACATACATACACACATACATACACACATACATACATACATACATACACACACACATATATACATACATACATACATACCTACATGAATATATGTATATGTGTATGTTTATATGTATATACATATAAACATACATGAATATATGTATATGTGTATGTTTATATGTATATACATATGTACTTTTGTACATTCATACATGTTGGGGTATATATATATATACGTGTGTTGTCTTAGGGAGTTTGTATATATGTATATGTATTCATATATATATATATAATCTTCAAGTCGTTCCTCCTCAACAAGAGAAAATGTGGTATTATGCAATACATAATGATGGTCTAAGTCTTTTATGCCTTAAAAAGAGAAAGGTGCTACATGTATTGATTCTATGACTCTTTGATTGGCGTTGCCCGGCATCTAAGCAACAAAAGCAAACACCAACGATATACGCAGATAGGAATGTATCACCGTTGTCGAGATATTTTTAAATGGCGTTTCCGATGTGAAACGGTTTGTCAGAGCGCTATTCCGATAATCCCTTTTGTCATTATCAGCATCAAGGTTTAATATCATTGAGAACGTCCCTGCTGCAATTCTTAACTATAATCCATCAGTAAGCTCCTACCGGCAATGATAAAATAATCAGCAGCACCACAATCATCATCATCGTCATCATCATAATGATCACCTAGTGACATGATGATCATTAACGTCAACCTCGCCATCATTATCATCTTCCTCTTAATCATAAGCATTATCATCATTTTACTCATCATCATCATCATCATCATCATCACCTCAGTATTAATCTCAGCTATATTGTCGTCATCAAAGACTTCGTTTTCCTCCGCAGTAATAGCATTGTCTTCATCACTAGCATCCTCCTCCTCTTCTTCCTCCTCCCCATTATCATCATCATCATCATCACCACCACCAACACTGTCGTCATCATTATAATCTTCAGTAAAATAAATCTTTATTATCATGGTAAACAGTATAATCACCATCCCCCTTCTTCTCCTCTTCATCATCATCATCATCAACATCTTCATCATCATTTGCAACATCATCACCATCATCAATAATTCTGTCACTAGACAACGTTTAGCAAGATTTTGCTTGTTTTTGTTTGTTTTTTTAATTCTTATCAGAAATTAAATGATGAAAAAATAGTGTTAGTTAAAGCGAGCTGAGATCAAATTATAAATTTTCTTTTCTTTATTTTTAAGAAAACTAATTTATTTACTTTTAATTTTTCTCTCTCTGGTTATCTGTGTTGATAAAAATTTATTGGTAAAATTAACAAGATAGCGGTAAACAATTAAGAGAGAAAAAAAATGATCTCCAATTGTAATAGCAAACCAGCTAAATGGCGGCGCTTTTAAGTAGTTGCTCGAACTGCTAGAAATGGTAGCTACCTCTTCTTCAAACCACACCTTACCGTATTCATAAGTGATGCCTATTTCACATAATGTAGGTTTAGGTGTGTGGTAAGAAGCTCGCTTCCCAACCACATGGATCGAGGTTCAGTCCCACTACTTGTCACCTTGGACTGGTGTCTTGTACTATAGCCTCGGACCAACCAAAGCTTTGTGAGTGTATTTGGTAGACGGAAACCGAAGGAAGCCCGTCGTAAACATATTTATACGTGTCTGACATTGTGCCTGTGTTTGTCACCCCCACCACCGCTTGACAACCGATGTTGGTGCGTTTACGTACTCATAACCTAGCGGTTTGTCAAAAGGAAAAGTCAGAATGAAGTAATAGGCTTACAAAGAACAAGTCTTGAGATCGATTTCGACTAAAACCCTTTAAGGCTCTTGCAAGTAAAATAAGGAAAGAATATTAATTTCTAGAATGCTTTGATTATAGTTGAATTGGTCTACGTCCTATTTGTTTCAGCATCAGTTGAAATATTTTCTTCTACTCTAGGCACAAGGCTCGAAATTTTGAGGCGGGGTGGGGGTGCAGTCGATTAGATCGAACCCAGTACGTAGCTGAAAGGAAAAGTTGAACTCGGCAGAATTTGAACTCAGAACATCAAGACAGACGAAGTACCACTAAGGTTTCCGCTGGCCGTGCTAATGTTTCATCAGTTGAAATATTCTTTTCTACTCTAGGCACAATCCCCGACTTTGTTGAGTTTTTTTTGGGGGTTTTTTGGGATTTTTTTTGGAGCGGGGCAGTCAATTATATTGACCTCAGTACGCAACTGGTACTTAATTTATCGACCCCGAAAGGATGAAAGGCAAAGTCGACCTCGGCGGAATGTGGATTCAGAATGCAAAGAAAGATGAAATGTCACTAAGCATTCCGCCCGGCGTGCTAATGTTTCATCAGTTGAAATATTGAAAACATTAGTATTGAAAACGTATCCTTAGTTAAAATCTTGAAAACTTTAAGACTAGCAATAACAGTAACCATTTAAAATTAGAAAACCAATGTTTAGTGCGCTAAATATGTGTTTGATTGTTTAGTTAAGAAACGTGTAAACACCGGATGACAACCGGCAATGGCGAGGATTCATATGTCTATAGACAAACAGAAACAAGTGAACACACATATATACACAAATATATACGCGTATATACAGGCAAAATTACAACCACACTCACACATTCAACATCCTTGGTTAACAATGTTTATATATTTGTATATTCATATGTGCCATCTGTATTTCTCAGCCAATTTCTTTACAGCTGGGACTGACCGATGTGAACCCATGTATATAGAAAGTTTCAATTACATTTCCTGCAAACTTCGGTTAGCCACTTAAAAAGAAAAACCCCAGAAAATTCAGCTTTTCATATATATACTGTGTTGTGTGTGTATGAGTGTGTGTGAATGAATGTATGTACCACATATACATATTTATGAGTTGACGTATAACCTATAGTCCAGACAAGGAAAATACTCGCGTGGCTAATTCATTAGAAAGAAAGAAAAAAGTAAGAAAGATATCTTCACGTACACGCAATTCCTTGTGTAGACACAAACACAAATATAAGTATAGACACTATATACATACATGCATATATATATATATATATATATATAATATATATATATATATATATATTATATATATATATATATAATATATATATATATATATATATATATATTATATGTATATATTATATGCACTCAGGCATACGTACATACATATAATATGTGTATGTATATCTGTATGCATATGTATGTATGTGCGTGTATATGTATATATCTATTTATAAGATTATATCTATGTACCTCTGCTTTTTACTTACTTTACTTATTTCCTATATATTAACACCAGATAATTACTAAGTTGAAAAGCGTAACTGGTATTCATCTAACTTATTTAAAAATCAATTAAAATATCACTATTCTACAGATATATATATATCAAACATACAATTATTATGTATATATATGAAAGCGTAACACTTAAAACATGCATATATATACATCTGTGTGTCTGGTTCTGTGTCCTCGCGAGTGCGCCTGTACTTTGGTTTCTGGATTTGGACATAGCTTTATCACCCTTAATGTATCTACGTCTCCCAGAACTGCTAGACCATTTTCTATGCTTATGACGTCAAGTATTATTTAATTATTCATAAAAGTTCAGAATCCCACATTTTTCTTGTTCTATTTACTATGAAGACGATGAGTTATGTCAAATATATTGAATGACCATAAAGAATTCGGGGAACTTTTTCAGGAACATAAGTTCAGTTTCTAATGAATAGACGTGACAATGTAATTTCCTTCCCAATCGGAGCCAATTCACTTACGTCAATGAAAACGTTGCTAAGTGTGTTTTCATATATAATTTATTTATAGTAATAGTATTCTGAGTAGCCTTTTGGGTATTGAAACTGTTCTTGATAATATTAATATTTATTCTCCTGTGAATGCAAATCCAGGAAACCAATGATCGTTTGTTTTCTACTTAGAAGGCAAATGATCATCGTTATAGAATGCCAGTACAAACATGATGAAAACAACGTTATCTTATAATCAATACAGTAAAATGTTTATATATGCTTAAAACATAGGTTTAGTTCTAAACTTGCTGTAGAATATAACGCGGGTGTGGAATAAACCCCATGTCCTTGTTATCCTAGTGGGAATATCGGAGCGACATGGGACAGCATATGATTAAAACTTCTGAAGGAATTAAAACTTCTGGTGAAATTTATTTTAAATCTGCTACCATAATGCTATATGAAAATATCTTCTAGCCGTGTAAAATATGTTTGCTAGTTCGCACAAGGGTAAGCTCATTTTCATAATTAGGAGTTACTATCAAAGAAAGTGGGGTCTGATTATTTTTTGCTTGCTTCAACCGAGCTCTGATTTGGTGTTCTTGCCATCCATTCACCATACCATACTAAAGCAATTCCATTCAAATCATTACATTACATTACCTTACCTTCCACTCCACTGTTTCTCTCTCTCTCTCTCTCTCTCCCTCTCTCTCTCTCTGTCTCTCTCTCTCTCTTTCTCTCTCTCTCTTTCTCTCAGTGAGAATAGAGACATAAAATATTTGTTTTAAGATACACAATTTTGCTTCGTACCTACGTTCTTCCAGGGTTCATATCAATATGGAATGTTCTATCAAATGTCTTCTACCTTGTAGTTACTGTGCCCAACATATTGTCATTGGAATATGACGGGAGGAAATCCTTGAAATTCTTTTATCCCCAAAGCGAGAAAACCGAAAATCTGGTGCATTTCGAACGAAGACCTTGTGATATCCATTCTACACCTGCTTACATATACACTCACTTATAATTCTTGATTTCCTAGATATATCGAACCAGTCATAGGATCATTGGAAACCTTTAAAACATAATGCTTTTGTTTTCCAATAGAGATATGAAAGAACTATGACATTTACTCGGGTGTTCTTTTTGTTTTTCTTCCTATTTTCCTTTCCCTTACATTTGCTCCATTACTTCCCTTAGGTTAATGGCTCATCCTTATACTTTATTCTTATATTTTCCTTCTTTCTTTCTTTCGTTCTTTCTTTCTTTCTTTTTTTCATTTCTTTCATTATTTCTCCCAATCTTTCTAACCTCACACGTGCTTCATTTTCTCCATCGTTTCCATTTTATTTTGTTTTGGTTTATATCATTTTGTTTATTTCCCTATTTAACACACACACAGGCACATACATACACAGGCATACACACACACACACACACACACACACACCACACACACACACACTCTCACACACACATACCGCCTCTCACACTTCCTTTTCGTTTTTGAAGTTCTTTCTACCCCCTCCCTTTCTAATCCTTCCTTTGCACATTTTCTTTATATTTTTTCCTTTCACTCTTTATTCTCTCTTTAGTATTTTCTTTTTTTTCCGTTCTGTTTATTGTTATTATCTTTAATATAATTATCTCTTTAATATAATGATTTTCCCTCCTGGAAATATGTCTGTGAAACTCAGACAAAGGAAAATAAAATATGAAGCAAAATACAAGTATCAAAAAAAGACACAGAAGTAAGGATGACTTGTTTACCTTCTCGCGGCAATAGCAGAAGCTATGACGTCACAATAGTGTGACGGTACGCGATAAAGGTTGCTAGTTTAATATTCCAAATAAAACATCTCAGAAATAGGAAAATTGAAAACAGAATGATTCATCCATTCAATATCAATTTAACAGTAGTTGTTATTGTTGTTATTGTTTGACACCAAGTCAACCCTGAACGAGAAGACATGGTAAAAATATTCCAGTTATTATCATCCTGCCTTTTTAAGGGTTTCTATAACTTATTTCTTTATTGCCCACAAGGGGCTAAACATTGACTGGACAAACAAAGGAATTAAGTCGATTATATCGATCGAAGTGCGTAACTGGTTTCTTAATTTATCGACCTCGACAGGATGAAAGGCAAAGTCGACCTCGGTGGAATTTGAACTCAAAACGTAAAGACAGACGAAATACCAATTTCTTTACTACCGGCAAGGGGCTAAACACAGAGAGGACAAACAAGGACAGACACACGGATTAAGTCGATTATATCGACCCCAGTGCGTAATTGGTACTTATTTAATCGACCCCGAAATAATGAAAGGCAAATTCGACCTCGGCAGAAGTTGAACTCAGAACGTAGCGGCAGACGAAATACCGCTCAGCATTTCGCCCGGCATGCTAACGCTTCTGTCATCTCGCCGACTTTGAGGGTTTCTAGAACTACAACGTAAAATACTTGTTTCATTTTTTAAGATAGGAAAATGAAACCGTTGGATATTCTCTGAGGGTTATACGGTTGCCATTTCTTGTAGGGTCTGCTGCCACATACAGGCTCACTTATCAACTTCCACATCCGCACTACAAGCGCCATCATTCTCACACATTTAACGGCAACTTATATGTTATTGCAAAACAGTCCTGCAATAGATTCTTTGTCGTCCCTTAACATCACTTAGTTGTATCTTTCTACCTGTATACACCTCTTAATGCATCCTTAAAAGGATTGCTCTCCAGCAAGTGTATTTGTTCGCATTGTATTTCTCTGAAACAGAAATCTCTGTTGTCTAATATATATAACTTACACCGTTTTCTTATGTAATCTTTAAAGTTATTTCTGTACATATGTGTCATTGAGAAGGTGGAATAACTCCAAAGTACTTCCAACACTATAGCCTTACTTGCAAACGACGCGGCTCCACTGCATAGTCACATTCCCTCTCAGTTTATCATTGGGTTACACACCTGTATTCCTTGACTAAAATCATTTAGCTACTGATAGTGTCTGGTTCACTGCATTACTAACAGCGTAACTTCTACCATAAAATTTGACGGTCCGGTGAGTAGAAAATTAATCTTTGGAAAGTAATGATTATTTCATTAAATTATAGCACTGAATTCAAATTATCCAAGTGCATAAGACGCGTTGTTAGTTTTTGTTTTGTTTCTTTTTTATAGAAATAAACAAAATTGTTTCTCCTTTAATTACTGATTTCCATTCAATTTGGTGGATAATCTCTAAACGCCACCAGAATGTCACTGAAATATGGTTGATCACCACAGGATTCTGTGACTAGGAAAAAAAGGTGATTGAGGAAATTTCAAAGGCTTGGTGTACAGAGAAAATATGGTATGAAAAGTTGGTATTTGTAGAACAAGTTTCTGAGTGGTGAGATGTGTTAAATTCATGGACACCACGATAGAATGAGTATAAAAGAAGTCGCAGTATCTGAGGAAATGGCCTAGAAAACGGGAAGAGATAAACCAAGAACGGCTTATACAATTAGAACAGCTTATATGGTCACAGACAACAGATATTATGCTGGTGTATGTCTGTATGTAGTGTGTGTATTGCATGCAATCAATTCAAATGTACGGAATTACTGTATATGGCATATGTTCATTGTAAAACTTTCTAAACTATTCTGTAGCAAGATGCCCTGATATCATGCTTAAACACTATATGAATATACATGTGAGTGTGAATGTATATGTGTGGTGAATGTGTTGTATATATCTATATATATATATATATATATATTATATATATATATATATATATGTTTCTCATGTATATAACAGGCTGATTTAGTGTCGATTTCGTAGGTTGCTATTGCTATCAATTCTGATCAAGATAACTTAAGAAACCAATCTAACAATGATCAGCCACTTTCATATCTAAGGTTACATTATGAGGTATAAAGAATTAGAAGCGGTAGCTAGATAGCTCAATGACCTATCTTGCAATAAAGATTATAGAGTACCTTCCCTTCTCTAAGTTTCTTCAAGCACCTGTGTCATGAGACGTGATTCTAAATCATTCAAGAAATTGAGTGTTTCTTTTGAAAGTTTTTAGAATGTCTAGCTTTCCATTAGTAAAAACAGCTTACTAACCCAGCTCGTCACTTCTTAGTCGATTAGACTTAGAGCCATGCACATCATTGATATGTCCGTCTATATCTCTACGCCACATGACTGAAAACCACCACTTAACTGTTATTTCTACATTTTCTATCTGAACATTCTTGCATAGATTACTTCATTCAACTAGATTTTGATTTTATGTATCATCATCGACCAGTGAATAAAATATATTTTTATGTAGTAAATATATAGATCTTGAAAATATTCTTCAGCTCTTTATGAACTATTGTAATAACATACACGAAGCTACATCAAAAGCTTGTACTTTCCACTACAATACGTGTTGCTTGGTTGCTTGGTGGGAACTTCGTTGGTATTTCTTGCAGGTTAATCAACTATGTTAAGTCTCCTATGTGTTGGTTGTGCGTGTGTGTACTTTAGTATGTTTCGTGAACGTCTTTGTCTATATTTATCTGTGTATACTTGTGTCCCTATGTTTTCCTATGTTTTTAATCTCATTCAACAAACCTCAAACTGACCGATATAGCTGGATCAACATATACCTCTGCCAAGCATCGTTTCCTGTCGGTATTCTCATTACAGCATCAATCTACTATTGCTATATCTTATATGAAAACGAGAACACACACACTCACAATCCATCCGCTTGAGTGGACAACTCTACAGTCGACTTGAAGTGAGAGCCAGCTATAATATATTGCAGTGTATCTATCGTTTCTTCTAATAGACTTGAAAAATTAAAGTAGACACTGATATATATTCATCCCATCGCGTCAGATTTATTTAACGTCAAAAATAGCTCAATGTCAACACTAAGTAAAATATTGCCGCACTGGAAAACCTGCCGGGCTGGAATAATAGGCAAAAGGTTAATTAGCTTTTGATATAAATTTCATCAGCTGTCATGCGATTGTCAGGCGGCTGGTGTATAATATTTGTCGATGCATATCAAAAATAAAAGATTAAAATGTTTGCCAATTATGAAGCACAAAGAACAAGTTTAATATCGCATCATATACAGACAATGATTTATTTTTGTTTATTTATTTTTTTATTCGCTAATGTATTCATTCGTTTAGTAATTATCTATCTGGTTTGAAACAGATTAAAATTTAGATGATATTTCATTACGTTGGATACTAATTAGGTTCTGGTCTCTTGGAACAATTTTTTTTTAATGATTACTTGAACATAAATGCATATATACATCGATATATGATTAAGTAAGTTCATAAAAAATATATACATACACGCATAATCATCATATGCAGAGAAATTAGTGTATAAAATATGTGTATAAAAATTGATACGTAAAAAGCATTCTTGCGTAAAAACATACTTACAAACATACAAACAGACGTAGAAAGAAAATCTACATGCTTAATATATATATATATATAATATATATATATATATATATACATTGTTCAACTCGTCACTCATTTGAAGCACCATTACACACACCCACAAAAACCTTCCCACTCCACACACACTGGCACCGAACACTTTTCAGCTCCCTCACCACACACCATTATCCTCATATCGGCACACTACTATCCACATACCCACGCACAATCTTTAAAAACGTCACTATACATACTACTATACGAGCAGCTCCACACAGCTTAACTCCGTAAACACACCACACACCATCATGAACGATACCACACCCACACAAGCACATGATACCTGCATGCTGACAATATATACACACACACGCGCAATTGCATAAACAATAGATAGATAGACCAAAAGACAGACAAACGAACTGACGGTGAGTTGACAGTTTACATAGATGCGTTGATATATAGATAAGAATTATGAGACAATGCACAACAGTACAAGAAAATTGTTTTAAGCCCCTCTCTAAAATTATATTGAATTCCTGTTGGCTCAAACAATTCTCAGGTTCAGACATCTGGGATATCAAGAGGAGAATTAAACGAAAATATTAGTAGGAACGTGACACCAGGGAAATCGAAGTATCCAAAAAATACAAGGTCTTCAATGACGTCACAATGTTCGTATTTAATCATAAAGGATTTTCGCAGATTAATTTCTAAAGAAAAAGGCCCAGTGTCAAAGAAGAGAGAAAGGAAAGCAACATTTAAGAGCTGAAATGTACAAAGCATCGGACTAAATCCATACTTGAAAAGAAATTTTAATTTGTATAAGCTAGATGAAAGAGAAAAGCGTGAACATCAATGACCCTCATCTTTGGTTAGGTTCGCGGGATATTCTTTATAATTTAATCAACGTCGTATCAAAAGCCAAAAACGCTAAATTGCGGATGATATTTGATAGAAGTTGCTTGTAGGAAAGAATTAATGTGGGATTTGAGCAGACAGGCTGAACAAGAATGATGAAAGGAGTTACACGTATGCAAAGTACGTTTGAGTAAGATTATACGAATCTATCCTGTGCAGAAGAATAGGACGGGATGTCGTATAAGAGATTAGCAATAAATACTATCAGTAGAGAGAGGTTGTTCAATTAATTGAAATGTGTGATATGTTACGATGCCTCAAAGAACCACGCAACTTCGTACAAAGGATATTGGCTGTTAAATCTCAATCGTTAAGGGGGCGAAATAACGAGCAACCTCTTGATAAGATTGTAGCCTATTGCATGTATAATAGCCACACAAAAATTTCTTGTGTATTTCTACGATAAAGGTAAAGAAAGATACATTATTTAGCATTCTGTAAATCACACAAACACTGGGTGCACAGAAAAAAAGTGACCCATAGAATTACTTTTGAATTTACAGCTCATTGTTATATTTTGGGTGATCTCAGCATCAGCTACGACCATATTCTTTTAATGGTTTCAATCACTGGATGTTGAATGCGTGCGACGATCGCCCTCAGGGTATTAGCTTATCATGCCGACACTGCTATTTCACCCTCGACTGATAGATGTGTATTCCTCTCTGTTTATCATCATTATTAGTTAGGAGAAATATAAGGACACTCACGTACACAAGACACATTTTTGACTTAGAAACATATAATGTTTGTTTGTCTTTATGTTCAGCTATAATAAAAGCAATTGTCCAATAATCTGTAGGGTCAAACCATTCAGCACAGATATATTCTTCTTTAACAAGAGTAGTATAGATAGTGAATTCGAAATTTCAGACAGTAAATTTATCATTGGACTGAATATATTTGTAAATATGTAAACATGTTCTATTCTATTTTCAATTATTTGAATTCTTCCTCTAAAGAAGCTGGTTTTTAAGAAAGAAATAAGTTTCCATCGCTAGAATGTAAGTAACAAAAACGATGTCTCATTCCCAACTACGGTAAAGAATTTGCTGTGGAATATTACACCAAGTTAAATAGAAAAACTAAATTCATTCAGAAATCTAGAAAGATCTTTTTGGCACGATTTTATTTAAGTACATAGCGTCTGAAAACTAAAACTATGAAGAACTGTAAAACTACTTGAATATATTACAAAATATAAACGTTAATAAACAGGATATCAGTTCGTTTCATTATGCTGCATGAAAATCAGTTTAGTGCATTTTACAGGTTTGATCTTGAATAACCAGTTTGAGTCGATATAATTTTTATTTTTATTTTAAATCAAAATACGACTTTATATTTTCAGAATCGTTCAATATCCAAACGTATTATAGTCGTGCATCTGAATCCTAACCGTTTTAAAAGAATTATTTCCCCCTATTTTTAATTTTTCAATTAACAAAAAAATACAATTTCGTTATTTTGTCATCGCATTTCAAAATGTAAGCCGTAGAACGACTGACTACATCATGAGATAGCGTATTGGGTAAAAATATAAAAGTTTAGTATCGTTGTTTGAATATATAACGTTTTTTTCTATTTTATCACGTATATATATATATAATATATATATATATATATATAATATATATATATATATATATATATATATAGATAGATATATATATATATATATATGTATATATATGTGTGTGTGTGTGTGTGTGTGTGTGTGTATAAACACAAAATTGATAATTTTATGTCATTTTATTGTACGGGAAATCTCTAAATCATGAAGATAAATATCTCAACCTACGTAATTTCAGTTTGAAATGAAACATATCACTACTGATTTCCATTCAGGTTTTTACATCACTAGAACTTTGATACTGTTGCATACATTCACACACAACACACGCATGCACACGCTCACATGAGCGCTAAGGGCTCACACACACAAACACACATGCACGCATACACCCACGTTAATGTTCATTTTTATGTCATGATATAAAAGAAAATGAAAATTAAACTAAAGAATTAAACAATACTTTTTTGTAAATTACATGGTTATAAAACCACATAGTTGTGATCTGATAGAGCTCTCTGTCGTTTCAACGAGCTTAATGTTGAATTTGGCTTCCTTCAGAGATTTTCTAAATTTCGGGCTAGTTCTCCATGGGCTGTGGCCTCTGCAAACATCAGCTCCATCAGATCACAAATAAAAAGGACTTACCCCTTTGAGAATACCACATACTCCAATGAAAGCTGCATGGTATGGAAGATTAACCTTGGAATTAACTGTAGAAGTAGAAATTTTGTCTATCGCATAAGGGGCATATAGGGTGCGTGTAAAGGCAGGAACTTGATATACATAGGTGAGATATCTAGAAGCATTGGGATGAGACTAAATGGACATCTCAGACAATATGACGACAAATAACACTTCTCCATACTCTTCCAACATGCCAAGACCAACATGGAGGCACACTTGGTCGACTTGACATCTGCATTTTATCCAACTTCCTGAAGGACCCAACACTCAGACAAATACAGGAGTACATTCTCATAAGGGAAACAGCCCAGTACTAAATACGAAATAAACGGCCTTCTGCTATGTCTATGTGTGTCCGTGTGTGTGTGTGTGTGTGTGTGTGTGTGTGTGTGTGTGTGTATGTGTGTGTGTGTCTGTGTGCGTGTGTTTGTGTGCGCGTATGATGCTTATTTCAAGAATGGGAAAAGAGAGAACGCTTCTAACTCGTTATTGTAAAAATATTATTTTCTACATGTTGCAGGTAATGTTCGATTGATTTTATGCATGCATGGTTATACATGGAATACACATACGCACACACACACATACAACTAAGTCTAAACACATATATAAGCGCATGTATATAATATATATATAATGTATATAATATATATATATATATTATACTTATATATGTGTATATATATATATATATGTATATATATATATATATGTATTATGTATATATATATATACAATTTTTACCTATATGATATTTATGAGTACTCATGTGAGCATGTGCAGGGTCGTGGTGGTGACTTTCCATTACCTAAAAGTTATATAAATGACATTTGTCTACGATTCCTCAGTGTAAGTGATGCTAAAAATTTAGGTTGCAAATTGATATTGTCAACCATTTGGCCTTACTGCAAATATGCATATACATGTTCACGCAAAACACTCATAGATACACATACACGCGCACATATGTAGACTTATAGACGCAGAGATCTCTCTCTTTCAAGAGAGTTTTCTGTAGAGAGACATGATTGCAACTATTTTTTTCCATAGACATGTATACGTGTAGCTGCGTGTGGGTGTAACATTTTAAATCCTGACTATCCTACACTATAACCCGTTTTTATTAGGGATAATAAAAGAAAACTTTTATCGACGTTTCTACACCATCATCAAAATATGAGGTGATGCTGTCTTCTATATGCTTCTTTTATAGTGGGCAACTTTATTTTAATGCAGAATTTACTACCAGAGTTTGAAAAAGTTTTATGCTACCAGGCATGAAGTTTAAGCGTTAGACGTGTATATCTCGTCTGAATACTTTAGATTTGTGCTGTGAAGCGAGTATTGCTTCCTTAGTTAAAGGTCTATATTTGTGGGTAATTTTATTTAGATTTAATATGTTACCTGTTAATATGTTTCAACCTGCACGTTTTTATATAGTGCTAGCTGCAGGGTGTTGCAATTGCCACCTGCAAAACCCTCCACTAG
>NC_043000.1:157789025-157824025 GCF_006345805.1 Octopus sinensis | reverse complement strand
ACTGTGGGTAAATGTTGACAGATCACCAAATGAAATATCGCTCCATGACGTTAATATAATTGGGGCCAACCAAGTTTGCATAATAAAACAATTTACTTGAATCCATGTTTCATTCATCCAATCGAAACAAGCCACAGAACAAATGTAAAAACTATGTAATCTGATAAAGGATACTTTTTTTTATTACAGTTTGTATGTCATTCTCTTCTTCACTCTCACTCTTTCTCTCTCTCTCTCTCTCACCTTTCTCCCCCTCTCACATAAACTACTATTTACTTTGTCATTGCATGCCGTTTTCGTTTCGATTTTTGCATTCCCCTCTTTGATTGTTCTAGCTATTTTTTTCCATATAATCTTTACTTCTATTCTTACACTACAACCACCATTTTGTTTCCTGTTTTATTTTTGTATTGTTGTCTAATAAACGGATTTAATATATGATTGGCTTGGTTGTTGTCGTTTTTCCATTTGTCGAATGCATATCATTTTATTTACTTCATTCATAATTTATCTTCAAAACGCAAAACAAATAAAATCCTATATATACTTCCTGAACGACAAGAGAAAATGTAAATGTTCTAAATCCAATATATATAGATATGCATCAATGTGATCTCACATAAACAATACTTATACGTCTACAAAGAGTTTCGAGGACATGGACAGGAACACGAAGTGTTTATCATACGTCAACAATTAATGGGACAATCCTTTTCGACGGATTCCACAAACATTAAAAGCAACAATGGCATTAGTATGATTTGTTTATAAGCATGTGGTGGGTAGGGTGCGCGTGGGTGTGTGAGTGTTCATGTGTACTTGTATCACTCGTGTTATAAATGCCGCTTTGTATTGATGCATTCCATGTGATGCAGGATAAAGTAGTCCGGTCTCATATAAAGTTCTCTCACTTGATAGATAGGTAGATAGACCGACAGACAGACAGAAAGAAAGGCAGATAGGATAGGTAGGTAGGCATCAAACAGAGTCAAACAGACAGATATATATATATATATATATATATATATATATATAGATAGATAGATAGATAGATAGATAGATAGATAGATAGATAGATAGATAGATAGATAGATAGATATACAGACAGACAGACAGATAGATAGATATATAGCTAGATAGATAGATAGACAGTTAGATATGTTTCTTTATTAGCCACACAGGGCTGCACACAGATAGAACAAATTACAAGGTAGAGCTTTTCTTTTGAAGGTATTAAAAAAAAAAAAAGGAAGGGGGAGGTTCGATCAAAAGGATCGTAAAAGGAGAGAAAGAGGACAAAAATAAGGGGGGTTAAAAAAAAAAGGGGGGGGGAGAGGAAAAAAAAAAAAAAATGATCAATAGGGATCGTTATCACAGAAATGTCAATATGAAGTGTAAAGGGGAGGACAGTGAGGTTTACCCGTGGAAAGAAAAGCCTACGGAAAAGACCACGGTAACCTCGGTCAATGAAGTCACATTTTATATTTCTTTTTTTTTTTTTTTTTTTGCAAATAAGCATCTCTGTTTTCGATTTCTGGGTTCATAGGACTATGCTCAAGGTCGCTTCGTCATTCATACGTGCCATTCTTGCTACATTCACCCATCTTTTTTTAAAACATTCGCTAGACAAAACTTGCCTCTCTACTCTCACTTTCCTTTTCAAGTGGTACTTGAAGAAGTTGATGAGAGATTGACCAGAGAGGAAAGTGTTTGTCTCCAATCCTTTCAGACGCGTCCACCAGATACATTCTTTCGCCATAGCCACAAGGATGATGAAAATAGCTCTTCCTTCCCGTTTGAAGGAAGGAGGCGTGACAATATTGACGATAGACTCAGCTGATAAACCGACTCGTCCCACACGTGACAGCAGTTGTTCGACATAAGCCCACAGGTCGGAAATTGTTGGACACTGAACGAGTGCGTGCAGAACGGTTTCGTCGCTCTGACCGCATCTCGGCAGTCGGCCCCGTGTTTCTCGAGCCGTGTCTGTAGAGCTTATCCCGAACGGGTAGCGCTTCTCGGTAGCACTGCCAGGCCAGGGATCTCTGGAAGTTGTCCATGGGCCCTGGCCCGAAAGTCGTCCCGAACAGGCGGGTCAGGTACTCCTCGTCGACGTCCAGGTTCGCCCCGAGCTCGTCGTCGTACCTCCCCTCCACTAAACCCCTATAGAATGCTTTGGTTGTGTTGAAGTCACTTAAGGTCGACCCAGACGGCAGAGTTGCTTGAGAGCAACGCGACACTCGCGGTGCCATTCGCCCTTCCTCGGCCTCTTTTTGATCCACGACTGCAGTTCGGTCATGGAGACGAGCTGCGGGAAAGCGTGCCTCACAAACGGCGACCACACCTGTTCACCGTCGTCTACATAGAGCCAGAGATGTCGCAGTCTCAGCGCGTGTCTGCGCATCATCAACCACGGCATGCCCAGCCTCCTTTTAACGGGTGTTGACAGCAAATGGATCGCCTGACCATCGGGACACATCCTTTCCACAAGAAGCGAAAGAGGATACGTTGTAGTTTGGTGATGGTAGGGTCGGGACAAGGTACGACGGTCAGGCGGTAGTAGATGACGGACGCGATGTACGTGTTCGCCACCTCCGCTCGACCTTTTAGGGACAGTTTCCTCTCGGCCCATTGCCGGGCGAGAGTGACCACCCTACTCGTTATCTCGTTCCAGTTCTTCTCCACTTGGAGGTCCGGACCAAACCAGACCCCGAGCAACTCAACCGGGCCGTCGGTCCAGCGTCCCACGACGGAGGCGCATAGATAGATAGATAGACAGGCAGATAGATAGATAGATAGATAGATACATAGATAGATAGATAGATAGATAGATAGATAGATAGATAGATAGACAGATAGATAGATAGATAGATAGATAGATAGATAGATAGATAGATAGATAGATAGATAGATAGATAGATAGATAGATAGATAGATAGATGTTGGATGGATGTATAATGTTTGTATCCATTCAAAATCTATCTATCTATCTATCTATCTATCTATCTATCTATCTATCTTTTTTGTTCTTTTCTTCCCTTTTACGATCCCCCTTGATCGAAAGCCTACGCCACCCCCTTTTTTTTCATCCCCCAAAAGAAAAGCTCTACCTTGTAACTTGTCCCATCTGTGTGCAGCCCTGTGTGGCCAATAAAGAAACTTATCTATCTATCTATCTATAGATAAATACATACATACACACAAATACATACACACATACTTACATATTTCATGCGAACAAGCTTTAGCAAGTAAACGACGACAAAAAAAGCGCTAATAAGATTTATCCCAAGAGCAGTTAGAAACACAAAGCCAAATATAGAGACATATTATTACAATTCCGAACAAATGTTCCAAAAAATCGCCTACATAAAAGAATTACGAAATTAAATTCCACCTGCAAAGCCTCTTCTTGATCAGTATTGCATTTTATCAATTTTCTGAAGTTTTAGTTTATATACAGATGATGTATTATGTTGAACTTAAAAGGGATATTTCCTTTGTAGCATTCTTTTATATCTTCTATTACTTAATTTAAATAACTTTATCTAAATATAAAACTAGTTGCCTATATTCTAATGGTATTGTATTCTGTTACGTATTCTACACATTTAAGAAGCATGTTTGATATTATGCATCATGGCATGGGCAGACCCATATATATATACACACATATAATATATATCTATATATATATATACACACACACACACACACACACATATATATATATATATACATAATATATATATATATGTATATATACATATATATAATATATATATATACTATATAATATATATAATATATTATATATATATATATATATATATTATAATAATTAATAATAATAATAATAATAATTTGAAGAGAATCGCATTACTTAAAGTTTCATGGAAGCAAGAAACACACTCTTGATCATTCGGATGTAAGGTTACTTTTCACTGTCCGACGAATATGGCTCTAATTGTTTTTAGAAATGAAACAGTGTGGCGTATGATAGATACCAATATCACAGTCTGGAGGCTTACAATTTTGAGAATATATATCTTTGTAATGGACGTAACGAGTGAAGAAAACAATGCCTTTAATCATAGAAAATGAGTCAAATAAATGAAAGAGACCGGCCGTAAACTCTACACATTTTACCCTAAATACACAGAGTATTATTGTACTTCTTATTACATTCTCAACTATATATTAACCCTCATAGAAAATGAAGTGGCAAAATACCTTTGATTCCCAAATAGTGATTAAAGCCGAAATTGTGTCCAAGTGTCAAATCTCATATTTTGTGTGCAAAAGGAAAATCATGAAAGCCAACAAAGCAAGATAAAATGGGAATTTACGGGTGAATGAATAACAATAAAAAAGGAGATATATCACATTGGAAGTTATGTGTTGATCCAACGACAATTCATTCCCTTGACTGCAGTAGGGAAGAACGAGAACAAACACTGCAAAACAAAAGGAAATCACGCATATATATATACACATATATACATATATATACATATATACATATCATGCGTATACATATATACTTATATATATATATATATATATATATATATATATATAATATATATATATATATATATATATATTGATATATATCATACGGGTATATATATGTGTGTGCACATATACAAATATATTTGTGTGTGTGTATGTGTGTGCATGTGTCTATATCAATGCAATATGTTCCTTTGTGCTTGCGTGTGGGAATGTGTACTTGGTCTTATCCATGTAATTACGTTGTCACAGACATCGATAGAGTTGTATATTACAACAAAGGATCATTTATGATTAAACAACTGTGTCTTCTAAAAAGAAGTAATAAAACATGAACATTTACATGTACACACGCACACACACACACACACAAGCACACATACACACTATCACATACTTATGCCTGTATTTTGTGTGTAAGCGTCAGTGTGCACACACACACACACACATATATATATATATATATAAAACAATACATATATGCGTGTATATATATATATAATATATACATATAAACATGCATACACACACAGGCACAGACACACACAGACACACACATACAAATATATATATATACACACACAAATACTTACGTATGTATATACGTAAGCACATATCTATGCATATAAGTACATATATATATATATATTTTAAACACAACTATATATATATACATATACATATATATATATATATATAATATATATGTATATATATATTATATATATATATATATATATATATATATATATATACATATACATATATTATATATACATATACATATACATATATATACACATATATATACACATGCCTACGCGTTGATTTTGTACAGCGATTGATACAAGAGCGAAAAAAAAAACGGTGTATGCAATCTCTGTTCGTTGTAATACACAGACTTTGATGAGACGTGGACAACTAGAAATTAATGACCCAGCAACATTACAGGCGAACAAGGGAATGGTGCAGAACGGTGGAATAAATGTTAATTTGATAATGAAAACAACGGTTATATGTCTAAACAGAATCAGCCTTTGTAAAGTGTAGTGTGCTTCTTTTGAGATCGATGATTTATGGGTTCATGGATTCGGCATCTGTTGATTGGTCTACTGGGTTAAGCGAGGTAAAAACAAAAAATGTAGGAGATAAAAGGGCGAAGAAGTAATTGTTAGGGAGTGGAAGGTGCAAAGAGGAGGTAAGTTGATGATGATGATGATGATGATAATAGAAGATTATAGAGACGCTGAAAGCGAAGGGGAACCTGATATTGGAGGTTAGACAAGCATATATATCGATACATATATGCATTCATATATGTGAATGTATATGTATATGTGTGTGTATGTGTGTAGATATATATATATATTAGATCGATATATAATATCTATAAGATGAATAGATAGATAGATGATAGATAGATAGATAGATAGAATAGATAAATAGATAGATAGATAGATATTAGAAATATGATAGATATAGATAGATAGATAGATAGATAGATGATAGATAGATAGATAGATAGATAGATAGATAGATATGTTTCTTTATTAGCCACACAGGGCTGCACACAGATAGAACAAATTACAGGTAGAGCTTTTCTTTTGAAGGTTTTAAAAAAAAAAAAAATAATAATAATAATAATAATAATAATAAAATAACAAATAAAATAAAAAAGGGGGGGTCGATCAAAAGGGATCGTAAAAGGAGAGAAAGAGGACAAAAAAAGGGGGGGTTAAAAAAAAAGGAGGAGAGGAAAAAAATTGATCAATAGGGATCGTTATCACAGAAATGTCAATATGAAGTGTAAAGGGGAGGACAGGTGAGGTTTACCCGTGGAAAGAAAAGCCTACGGAAAAGACCACGGTAACCTCGGTCAATGAAGTCACATGTTATATTTCTTTTTTTTTTTTTTTTTTGCAAATAAGCAACTCTCTGTATTAATTTTTACGGTTCATAGAATCATAGTCAAGGTGGCTTCGTCATTCATACGTGCCATCTTTTTTTAAAACATTCACTAGACAAAACTTGCCTCTCTACTCTCACTTTTTTCTTCAAGTGATACTTGAAGAAGTTGATGAGAGATTGACCAGAGAGGAAAGTGTTTGTCTCTAATCCTTTCAGACGCGTCCACCAGATACATTCTTTCGCCATAGCCACAAGTATGATAAAAATAGCTCTTCCTTCCCGTTTGAAGGAAGGAGGCGTGACGATATTAACGATAGACTCGGCTGATAAACCGACACGTCCCACACGTGACAGCAGTCGTTCGACATAAGCCCACAGGTGGGAAATTGCTGGACACTGCACGATTGCGTGCAGAGCGGTTTCGTCGCTCTGCCCGCATCTCGGGCAGGTCGGCCCCGTGTTTCTCGAGCCATGCCTATAGAGCTTATCCCGAACGGGTAGCGCTTCTCGGTAGCACCGCCAGGCCAGGGATCTCTGGAAGTTGTCCATAGGTCCCGGGCCGAAAGTCGTTTGAAACAGGCGGGTCAGGTATTCCTCGTCGACGCCCAAGTTTGCCCCGAGCTCGTCGTCGTACCTCCCCTCCACTAATCCCTATAGAATGCTTTGGTTGTGTTGAAGTCACTCAAGGTCGACCCGGGACGGCAGAGTTGCTTGAGAGCAACGCGACACTCGCGGTGCCATTCGCCCTTCTTCGGCCTCTTTTGATCCACGACTGTAGTTCGGTCATGGAGACGAGTTGCGGGAATGCGTGCCTCACAAACGGCGACCACACCTGTTCACGTCGTCTACATAGAGCCGGAGATGTCGCAGTCTCAGCGCGTGTCTGCGCATCATCAACCACGGCATGCCCAGCCCTCCTTTTAACGGGTGTTGACAGCAAATGGATCGCCTGACCATCGGGACGCATCCTTTCCACAAGAAGCGGAAGAGGATGCGTTCTAGTTTGGTGATGGTAGGGTCGGGACAAGGTACGACGGTCAGGCGGTAGTAGATGATGGACGCGATGTACGCGTTCACCACCTCCGCCCGACCTTTTAGGGACAGTTTCCTCTCGGCCCATTGCTGGGCGAGAGTGACCACCCTACTCGTTATCTCGTTCCAGTTCTTCTCCATTTGGAGGTCCGGACCGAACCAGACCCCGAGCAACTCAACCGGGCCGTCTGTCCAGCGTCCCACGACGGAGGTACTGGTGGACGGCATGGGCTTGCTTCTCCAGGTGCCGAGCCGCAAGCCCACTGACTTTTCCCGGTTGATTTTTGCTCCTGTCACCGCTTCGTAGTCTTTCAGTGTCTCGCCGACCCGCTCGATGTGCTCGTGGCTTGACACTATGACGGTGACGTCGTCCGCGTATGCAGACACGCTCGTCCCGCATCCTAATTCTCGCGGGATGCCCCTCAGAGTCGCCAGCTTCCGCAGTAGTGGCTCAAGAGTCAATACGTATAGAAGCGCCGAGAGGGGGCATCCCTGACGGACCGAACGTGCAATGTCGAAGGGTCTCGATAGATGTCCATTTACGCGAATTACCGAACGGATGCCCCTGTACAAGGCAGCTATCCAGCCGCGAAGACGGGACCGAAACCAGCCGCTCTCAGGACTGCCTCCAAGTATCGATGGTCTACCCTATCAAAGGCTTTCGATTGATCCAAGTTGATCAGGGCCCCACCCATGCCAGGTTCGTTAACTACCCTGTCTATGATGTAGCGCATCAGATGGAGGTTGTCATGGATGCTCCGGCCCGGCACGGCGCACGTTTGTGCGTTGTCGACCAGTTTCTCGATGACAAGCGCCAACCTCTTGGCTAACACCTTTGTCAAAATTTTCAGGTCTGCATTGAGCAGTGATTGGCCTAAAGTTATCTATAATGTTTCCTTGTTTGGATCTTTCTTCAGCAGAGTTACAGCTCCTCGACTCACAAAACCGGGTATGCTCCCGTTTTGCTGCCAGTTGCAGTATACCGCTGCCAAGACGTCTCCAAACAAGTCTGGCATACAATAGTAAAATTCGTAGGGTAGACCATCCAAACCCGGTGATTTGTCCCTCGAGCATTCTGCCATCGCTTCCCGCACTTCCGCCGCCGTGATGGCACCTTCGCAGCACCCTGCCTTTCTTGTCGAGAGTCGTGGCAGGCTATGTAGGTAGGCACTGAAGTCTACCCTACGTTCTTGCCCTCCACTCGTCCCGAACAGTCGGGCAAAATGCTGCTGAAAGGCCTCACACACATTTTACTTGGCTCGAGCAATTCGCGCCCCTGTTCATCTACCAGTGACCGAATGGTGGCTTTGTTGCCCTGTTGCGCCTCTGCCACCCGGGCCTCTCTCGCGGCTCCAACACCTTCGTTCCTTAGAGCACGCATCCTATAGCTCTGACAGCACATCCTTCGTGTTTGGCGTTGAAGTGTTGGTCGAGGGCCAACCTCGCCGCCAAAACGTCGGATGCGATGCCGCTTCTAATTGCCTCTTCTAGCTTCTTAACTAGCTCACCCTCTACTCTATTTCTATCTATGGCTAGTGCTTTGCTGTACCTAATCGCTTCTGTTTTTACTGCTCTCTTGAGGGCAAACCACCATTTGTTGTTGATGATGGCTCCCGTCAAAGCCCTCTTTACTAGTGTGCTAATCCGGTCTCTGAAAACTTGTCTGGACGGAATGATGCGTTCAGTTTCCAGTACCCAGGACCCTGTCTATGTGCCTTATCTAAGTCTAGCGTACACGTCACCAATTTGTGATCCGTGTAGCTGACTGTGTGGAATTGTGGACATCCTAAGTTATCCTTGTCTACTGTCCTACACAGTATCCTATCTAGATACGATCTCGACGACCCACTGCGGTTGCTCCATGTCCACGTTGGTGCATTGGGTGGTCGAGTCGGTACCTGTCAGACAGTTGGAATCGTCTGAGCAGGTCTCTGAGGCATTTGCATCCCCTTCTGTTTCTGTCTCTACCCACGTAGTCTACATGCGTGTCCAAGGTAGCATTCCAATCCCCCACTAAGAGTAAAGGACGAGACGTTCCCAAGAATACTTCTAGACGTCGAAAGATCCGCCCGACCTGTTAAGGGCGGTGCGTAGACTGATACGAGTCGAAAAGCGCACCCATTGCTGCCGTCAACATCCAGAACGATCAGTCTACCCTCCGGGTCTACGAATATCGTCTTGACTTCGAGATCCAGGCTCTTGTGAAAAAGTACCGCGGTGCCACTACCGCCCATCCTCGGCAGACAGGGAGCGAAATAAATGTTAAACTGTCCGCCAAACATGGACTTTAGGGCCCGTGGCTCGTGGAGTCTGGTCTCACTTATGGCTATGATTCCCAAATCATGTGACTTGATGTCATTTAGGAGGTATCCTTGTTTCCAAGGAGACCCCAAGCTACGCGCATTCACACAACCAATCTTGACCATAGATAGATAGATAGATAGATAGATATGAGCATATATCAGTCTGGGGATACCCACACACACACACACACATATATATATATATATATGGATACGCACACACGTATATAATGTGTGCGTTTGTGCACGCGCGCTTGCACAATATGAGAAGAAACTGGAAAGATTGATAGAATCATAGAAATAGTGGTTAAAGGAGATGGAAAATAATCTAGTATAGAAGAAAGCGCGTGGATACGAGTAAAATAGAGATTGAGGGGGGGAGACAGAGAGAGAGAGAGAAAAAAAGAGAGAGAGAGAATATAATAAGCGAAGTAAGTAGAACAGAAATGGAGAGTATGAAATCAAAGTGGATGTCATACAGGCTGATAGCAAGAGAAAATAAGAAAGTAGGCTTGTAATCCGTTAAAACAAGGGAGAGAGAGAGAGAGAGTTGGGGGATAGAGACGTAGTGACATATGAAACGGATCATGAGAGAAAGGATTAAATGGGGGGGGCCATAGAAAATCAACAAGAGAACCTGTGATTGAATGGATGAATGAACCTCCATACCAAATTAACAAACATACACGCGCACACACATACAGATACACACACACACACATAGGACACATGATTCTAGCTTCTATCTTTTACGGGTTCCAGTCATTGAAATGCATCCATGCTGGCACAGTTTTAAAGGATTTTCGTCATTTGAATAGACGACAGTACTTTTTTAAACCTGGTTCTTATTCTATTGCCCCCCCCTACTAAACTGCTAGTTAAAGTGCACGTGAAAAAACACCATTAGTCAAGCTGCAGTTAAGAGACAAGCACAACTACACGCGAATAGATATAGAAACACACACTAACAGATAGATAGATAGATAGATAGATAGATAGATAGATAGATAGATAGATAGATAGATAGATAGATAGATAGATAGATAGATAGATAGATAGATAGGTAGATATTTAGATAGAGAGATTGATAGATAGATAGATAGATAGATAGATAGATAGATAGATAGATAGATAGATAGATAGATAGATAGATAGATAGATAGATAGATAGATAAATGACGTTCAGCTTCATCTTTACAAAGAATATACTCGACTCGCAGTATACAGTAACTTCATCAGTAACGGTTCCATTCGTAGTAATTATTTTGAAAAATATTTTGAAACTTTTGTATTCTCCTGAAACACAATCCTTCACACACACACACAAATATATATATATATATATATATATATATATATATATATATATATATATTCATTTACTTGTTTCAGTGATTAGAGGTTAATAACGCAGGCGATATAGCTCTTCAAATTTTTGCAGGTAGAATTCCGTTACGGACATATACTTAACTGCATATAATACATTACTGCTCTATGCTTCAGGGTGTGCTTCTTTTTGGGATATATGATACACTGACTAACGGTATATATAATGTGTGTGTGTGTCTGTGTGTGTTTTGATATCCTTTAACAGATGTAAAGGTATTTAAGCGACTCTAGGTACTTGAGATTGGTACATTCAAGACCAATAAATCTCAAATATATTTTGGCTTTAGAGTCGAATTCTTTTTCTTTAGTTAAAATACAATAAAACAATAGATTTCTCAAATAGATTTCCGAGTTAGGCTGAAGGAAACAAATAAATCTCACGATTCAGTAAATCTGCAAACGTCGAAGCTTGAGCTAAGGCTTTTGCATCGTCGAGCAGATGAGAAACAATAGACTTCTTCGACAGAACCATTCTTTATTTGAAGTATTTATACAACACATTTCTACTTATTCAACTTATTCCTTATTCTTTACAACAATGTAAACTTGGAGAACGTACATTGTTTTATACAGAAATAGCCCAAATACTTGCAGATGGTATGACCTCATGGCTTATGAGATGCACCTCCATTATTTATACCCCCTTTATATCTGTTTTTTTTTATACAAGTGCATATTCAACAGTGAAATAGGATTTTTTCTTTGTTTTGTACTGTTTTTCTTTTTTCTTTTGGTGTTCATGAATGACGATGTAAGGGAAGTGAGATTATAGTAACTACGGCTACAACAAATTGTTTCCCAATGAATTAATGAGATTCTACACAAAATTCTTGGAACCATTACCTGTATATGAGTGTTTCTTGCTTTATGAACCTCGATAGAATAAAATGCAAAACCGGCGCGCCGAAGAGACGGGAACTTCGAAAACTAAAGCATTTTTTTAGCCAGGAGTTCATCCTTAATGTTCAGTCAATAACGTTTATTGTTTCGCGCTAAAATAATAAAATCTGACTTTTATGATGTTCTACAGGGTATGTACGTTGTAATGAAGTAAGATTTCTACAGTGAGGATCAAAATCATAGGATGGGTTACGTTTACATTGTAGCTCTTGCTACAATGAAATGGTATATTCATGAATAATCTATAGGATACGTGTATTAGTAGCTGATTGTTTTTGTTAGCAGAAATTATGGTTTAATTCTGCTTTTGATATGTGATATTTCTACTGATGTCTTTTTACCCAGGGAAATGTTAGAAATGATAAAGGGAAAATTAATAGAAGAAAATATACTACCGTTCTTTGCTGCATTATAGTTTTCTGGATTGCAACTCAAACCCAAGAAACAATATAAACTCTGATCAAAATGTCAATTAATTAATACAACTCATTTAATCAAGCGTTTTTTTTTTTTTGTAATCAATTAACCTTAAAAGCATTTATGATACCAGACAACAAAGGAGCCTCTAAGTAAGTGATAATACTCACTAGAACTAGCTGTTAAATCCCCCTCAAATTACACACATTTGTCTTCATCCCGAAGTGTACATTGTATCCTGTAGTCTTAAATACAGAGAAAGATGAGACGGAATGCATTTGATCGAAGGTTTGCTGACCGAGGCGTAAACAATAACAACGAATAAATATTTCAACAACGAGCAGCAGTTACGTAAACGGTTGTTTGATCGAACAGATATTACTGTCTTTAATCGTATTCTCCTACCTTATGAAAAGCAAAGACATGTTTGATAATATAGTAAGTGGAAAAAACAAAAACGTCAATGGTGTCCGTAAATTGAGGGCCCAAAAACAACAACAATAATGACAAGCTTATTAAAAGACCAAGCACACCGTATTCAAAACACAGCAGCAACGTTGTTATCTCCCGTGATCTTCGTGACACAAAACGATGTGTAAGTATTTAAGACTGTGAAAGGATGGCCCAAAGCGGGAGACTCTTCGAATTCAGACAACTTGCAAGATATAACATATAAATTTCAGTTAAAACTTATAATGCCTTACATATAGAACGACATATTGGATATTGTAGTCCTAAATACATTACGTCTAAAGATTAGTATGTAGCTTTATAGCTGAGGCGTCTTGGAGCATAGATGCTTCATTATGGTTGACTGGAAGGAAACAAGAGAAATGACAACCACTAAGAGGATCTAAAGGAAACGCATTCAGTGAAATATTAACTTTCGTTGCCTAGTTGTTACAACGATAGAAGAAACAAAGTAACAACTACTATACGGGAAAACTGATATTTTAGATAATTACGCCAAGAAAATGCAGCTGGACATGCGTTAATTACAATGGCACACGAACTCTATTAGATAACAACACATTGCGAATTCCAGCAGTCGAGTTGAAAAATACGAATAGCGCCTCTGCAAGAAATAAAAGCCAAATTTATGATATCACACCCTATTATCTTAAAGAAAAATGAAGGCCACATCGGGGAATTCACACAGGTTAAGATTGAATGAGAAACATTGTATGTTCCGCATTGGAGCATCTTATGATTGTATTTCTTAAATTAGGATGACCTTGGGCTACTCGGCGACAGCATAAACAATACGAACAATAGTACAGACATAATAAAGGATACGTAATAACATCAACCCCATCAACTGTCCTACCACACCACAAATTTTAAGTGCAACTGTTTATCTTGTCATTGGAAGAATTTTCAGCAAGAACAAAACAAATGACATGTACACATGTAATACAAATAACAGAGCAGGTAACATAATCCTTACTACCATAGGCACATGGACTGAATTTTTCGCAGTAGAAGGAACTAGCCGATTACATCGACTCCAGTGCTCAACTGGTATGCATTTTATCGACTCTGAGCGGATGCAAGGCTCAGTCGACCTCACCGAAATTGGAACTCAGAAGGTAAAGACGGACGAAATGCTGATAAAGATTTTGTCCGACGTACTGATGATTCTGCCAACTCACCGCATTAATATCATATAGCGTAATACTTTCTGTTATAGACACAAGGCCTGAAATTATAGGGGATGGTATTAGTCTGTCACATTGACTCCAGTGACCAACTGGTGTTTCTTTTATCGATCAGGAAAGGATGAAAGCGAGTCTCGACGGAATTTGAACTCAGAACTTAAAACGTACGAAATGACGTTTAGTATTTTGTCTGATGCCAATGATTCTGTCCTTTAACATAATGCCAGCATAAATGGGTCTCTCTGGTTATCTTTATAATGTAGTAACATTTGGATTAAAAACTTTCTATATCATAAACAACCCACACCAAACCACTTTAACATCAAACCAAGCAAACTAGAATGGGCTCAAGCTAGTTATGCCACTCAGTTCAAAAGACTTAGGATCCACAATCACATGATAAACAAACATTTAATTCTATCTCGACCACCAGTCAATGTACTGTCACATAACAATGAACAAAGCAACTCATCACGGAACAAAACATCATAAACAACAAAACAACCTCCACACATCGAAGCAAATCAATTTCATAGTTTTTACAGATCCTTGTGGACCAACCTCCATTAGAAGGCACAATTACAGTTCGTGGAACGGTATAGCGTAACATTTGCCAAACAGCATCCCTATTTCAGCCCTTACATGGAGAAAAACAACATCGGTCTTACCCTCGTCTCAGGTGCACGAAGGAGACACTAAGCAGCCAAGTGGTCTCATAAAAATAACAGCAGAATTCGTTTCAAATCACATCCCACTTCAAAGACAAATATGGACACATTATATGAATGTCACATTCGGACGATCATACGTAGACCTGAGATATAAGGATTGACTTAATTGTTAAACAACAACTGCAGTTTATCTACACAGGAATCGTGAGAAATACTACACAACTGAAATAACTGAATTAAAAAAAAACAGCAGTGTAAGAATAATTTAACCATTATTTCCCAATATCTGATTTGTTAGTATATCGCAAGAGAATATAGGAGAATATAGCAATGCGTATCCTGTCGCTAGAATTACGATGTATCAGTGGCCAAGACTGCTAGCTACCAAGTAGTTAAGTACTGCACGGTTGGAACAACTCTCCGAAAGAAACAGTTGTAATTTTGCCAACTCACCGTCTTAATCACATGTAACGTAATCCTTTCTATTATAGGCACAAGGCCTGAAATTATGAGGGAGAGTTTTATGCGATCCATTTCAATGAAACGATCTTATACAGATTGTCTACAGCTTCAATGAAACGTTTTCACCTTCTTCTCACAGTTTTGAAAAGTATTAATACAGCCAAGCCGGTTGATATTAAAACCTTGTATGAAGTCACAGCTACTGCACTATTGAGAGCTCAACCATCTTTTAATCAGGAGGAAGATTGAAGGGTGTTTGAAGCTAGATTCAGTTGAATATGGTACTTAAGTTAAAGGCACCAGAATTTGGTATGTTATTATCCATATAAATCAAATGGGGTGATTATGATCAAATAATAGGCTATATCCTTGTTGCTTATTTGATTATATATATATATATATATATATATATATATATATATAACGGTTGGGATTCTTTAGTTGAAGGTAACGACATGACACGGTATTATTCGCACCACAAATTAAAGTATGAGAGGAAAGATACACAATTCAGTGCAAAGAGTAAGTTAAATATATACTAATGGAATATTAGTTGAAGTAGAGTACTGCTGTGACACATGACGTGAGAGAAATGAAAAAAAAACTCCGAACAAAATATAGATATTACGGATCAAAGGACCGAGGTAAAGTGTGTGTAGGGTATTAATAATGAAGAGAATTTGACTGGTTGATGTATTGGGTTATATATGTACATAATTAGGATAAGTTGTCAGTATTGTATACTCACGGATAAGCAAGCACAGAGATTGGATAAGTAAAATGTGATTGACAATTGACAAGACAAAACAACTAGTAGAATTGGACGGCCTCTACTAGCACAGAGAGACAGACAGAAAGACAAAGAGAGAGAGAGAGAAAGATAGAGAGTGAGAGAGAGATGAAACATTCAAACTTGCGAAGAGGGCAAACATACTTATACACACATGAATATGTTTATGTGAGAATATAAGTGTGTAAATGACTGTGATTGCTTATTGAATATTACGAATACAACAAAATAGATTGAGTGCAACACTTCGTTCCTGCATCTATGCGAATATAGTTTGAGATATATACATATGGTACTATAGCAGATGTATTAAATTAGTATTTCACGAAACTAAAGAACAGAGTGTTAAGTAGAACTAATAAACAACTCAAACACTATATATGTGTGTGCATATGTATGTATGTGTGTATGTGTGCGTGTGTAAGTCTGTGTTTGTGTGCACATATATATCCACACACTAAAATATATATTCGAGTACATTTATAAATAAATATATATTTGTATATATATATATATATATATATATTATATATATATATATTATATATATATATATAATAACTTAGAATAACTTAGAAAGGTTTTGGCCAGTATTGGCCCAGACCATGTCTAACTTAATAGCACCACCTGGCGAAGTCTTTCAGTTCAGGATTTGGGCACCAAGACCCATTCGAGCAGAGAGTTATTGTTTGCGGAGACATATCCGGGTGTGGGTGGTTTGTTCGGTACTGTTTGAAGGAATTTGTCCAAAGACTTCTTGAATTTTGTGTGGTCAGTTTCTTTTTTGAGGTGTCCTGGTGTAATGTTGAAGAGAGCGGGTCCAATTGAGGTGAAATAGTTGTGCCGTATTGTCGTTATGTGATGCGATTTAGATTTTTGTTGTGGACGGATGGCACGTGGTCCAAGCCTTGGATGCATTTTGAAGGTGATGCCAACATAATTCGGACAGTGCTGATGGAATATTTTCCACATCATACAGATAATGTAGCGTTCACGGCGTCGTTGGAGTGAATACAATTTCAGCTTCTCTAGTCTACCCCAGTAGTCAAGGTCTGACATGCCATCTATCTTTTTTGTGATTGACCTTTGGGGAGCTTCAATTCTCATAATATTTTGTTTTGTGTAGAGAGACCACAGTGGACAGCAGTATTCAAGGTGGGGTCGGGCAAAAGTGGGGAAGAGAAGGATAATAGCGTGGGAATCTCTCGACTGGAAGGTTCTGAGAATCCAGGAACACATTCTGCGGGCCATGTCAACTTTGCTGCCTATATGTGTAGCCCAGCTTATGTTGTTGTCCACTGTTACTCCCAAGTCTCTGATGTTGTTGGATGCCATGAGAATTTCTCCAGAAGGAAGAGAGTATGGGAGTTTCAGAGCGTCCTCCCTTCCAAAGTGGATCAGTTCGAATTTGTCTTCATTTAGCAACATGTTATTCTTTTCCGCCCATTGGACAACAGCTAGTAGGTCTGACTGACGGTTTATTCGGTCATCCACGCCATTGATGACCTTCTGGAGCTTGGAATCATCAGCGAAGGTTCTGATGTTACTGTGTTTGATGGTGTCAGTAATATTATTTATGTAGATGATGAAGAGAAGTGGGCCCAACACAGAGCCTTGTGGGACACCACTGCTGACTTTGGCTGGGCTGGATTTGACTCCTTCGACTACAACATGTTGGGTTCTGTTAGACAGGAAGCACTTGATCCACTGCAGCAGTTTTCCAGTGACACCAATATTGGACAGCTTTCTCAGAAGGATCTTATGATCAACCCTGTCAAAGGCCTTGCTGAAATCAAGGTAGATGACATCAGTGTTGGAACCTTCTCCCAAGGCTCTCAAAATGTCATCAAAATGATGCAGTAGCTGCGTCAGGCAATCTCTCCCATTACGGAATCCATGCTGGTTGGGGTTCAGCATATTATGACTCTCAAGGAAATGAGTCATACGCGATCTCAGCACCCTCTCAAATACCTTGATGATATGAGAGGTGAGTGAGATTGGACGGTAATTCACGGCAAGCGATTTGTTTCCTTTTTTGAAAACTGGGACAACAGACTGGGATAGAAGGTCTTCTGGTATATATCCAGCATCCAGTGAGTTCCGCCACAAATTGGCTAGAGGGGGTGCAAGTTGGTTTTGACACATCTTCAAGACACAAGCAGGGAACCTATCGGGACCTACTGCTGAATTATGCTTCATTTCCTTTATATATATATATATATATATATGACTGATCTACATGGAAGCACTCCGTCGGTTACGACGACGAGGGTTCCGGTTGATCCGATCAACGGAACAGCCTGCTCGTGAAATTAATGTGCAAGTGGCTGAGCACTCCACAGACACGTGTACCCTTAACGTAGTTCTCGGGGATATCAGCGTGACACAGAGAGTGACAAGGCCGGTCCCTTGAAATACAGGTACAACAGAAACAGGAAGTAAGAGTGAGAGAAAGTTGTGGTGAAAGAGTACAGCAGGGATCACCACCATCCCCTGCCGGGGCCTCGTGGAGCTTTATGTGTTTTCGCTCAATAAACACTCACAACGCACGGTCTGGGAATCGAAACCGCGATCCTATGACCGCGAGTCCGCTGCCCTAACCACTGGGCCATTGCGCCTCCCTATATATATATATATATATATATATATATACATATGCATACATACCAACGCCCACATCCTCACACTCACACACATATATAATGTATACACATATATCCATCTTTTGGGGAGGAGTTTCATTGTCTGTGTAGGTACGTTGATAACGTGAACAGCTAATCACAATGACCGTCGTGGCCATAGTAGTGACGTAGACATTGATTATAATGCTAGTAATTAATAGTAACGCTCTTTGTTGAGAGTTGTGATGATTGGGCAATCTTTTCTCTAATATGGCTTCCTGAACTTTGTACACTTAGTATAAATATCATACGTCTCTTATTTTGGATGTCATATATCTCAGCAACTAAAACTCTACATTTGATCTATCCAATCAATGCAAACTGTATTATATTACATTCGTAGACACTTGCATACACACACACACTCACACATAAACACACACATAAACACATATATGTGTGCGTGTGTCTGTGCGTGCGTGTGCGTTTCTGTGTATATCTATTTAAGTATTTATGTATACAAGCACTTAAATATGAACTGTGTATGAATGAATATACGTATATACAGGGTGCGATGCGTAAATTGTCGCCATTTTATATATTAATTTAGCAAATGCGCATTGTTTCCCTTTTATTTAGTCGACCCCACAGCATTGTAGAGTCAGTTGGACACCGTCTGTTAGAAAACTAGCACCATGACGCAATTCCCTCCTCCGGAAATTTGTAAACTACGTGCTCCTGAAGCTCCGATACGAAGAGATGGTGAACACATAGAACAACCGTTGGCTTGCCGTGTCCCCAAAACATGTAGCGAGAGCAATGAAATTCAAACATCCATTTAACATCATATTGTTTGGAGTGATCATTACTGATGGCGACGTTAGGCCTCCATTTATCTTGTCACACGGCCGTAAACTCAATACGGAGACCTACAACTAGTACCTGGATGGGGTTGTGGTGCCCTGGGTCGAGAGTGTGGGTACTGATAGACCCTATATCAGGCAACGGGACTCTGCACCATGTCACACACTTATTCTCCTCTGCATTTAACAAGTGGAAGAAGGCTCTCTGAGTCAAATGCTTCTTTTGGCTGTCTCCACATGTATACTTCGCCGGTGGTCAGAAATACGGTAAAGTATGACTCGTTCGAGAAAATATAATTCTTCCACTGCTCTAGGGACCAATTCTGTAGGTCTTTACTCCACTCTAAACGCTTTGCAACCTTTGTTTTGAGAGTAGTGGTTTTCTGATTGCAGCATTCCCGTGAAATCCGGCTTTGTGCAGCTCTCGGTGAACGATTTTGGTCGAATCTGTGTTCTTGAGGTGGTCATGAAGCTCTGCAGTAATTTTGAGAGCCGTACTTTTGTGATCCTTTCTAACAATTGTACTAATCCAAGAATAATGAAGTTGAAGTGGAGAACAAGTATATATTTCATGTGTATATTTGGCAAAAAAAAAAATGACCGTCCCGAAATATAACAATGTAAAAATCTGAAGTGAAAAACGAATATATACTGCGTGTGTTTATTTGGCAACAACAAAAAGAAAATTACCATCCTTAAATATAACAATTACTCTTTCAGCACACAATTTTACTTCAGGAACCTTGCGAAACAAAGACAAAAGCGTAATATATTTATACATATTCTTAAATGATTTAGCCCCCGTTCTCTTTGACAGGAGAACTTTTCACAAAAAAGAAAGTTTGTAGACAATTTACGTGAAAATAGTTTTGGATATATATTTGTGTAAATAAGAGAATTAATGTGTAAATTGAATAAACAACCTCATACTACAATTGACTTGGAACAAGAAGGATAATTAAGAATCTAAATGTTTAACCTGAAGCGGTTTCCTTTTGTGTTTTGATGAAGAGCGGGTTTTTCTGAATTGTCTTGCCTTTCAGGGAAATTAATAAAAATATCTCCTTTGTTGTTATTTTGTAGTTATTGGAAGGGAGTTTGGGTGAAGTGAAGTTTGACTGTTGGATTACATTTTTTTGTGAGAAAAGTAATATATTGTAGATAGAAAATAATTGTCTTATGTTGGGGGGAAAACAAATAGAAAGAAATTCATGAATTATTTAGTTTAAAATAACAGAAAGAAGAATGATGAATAAAAATGAGAAAGCGTTAGGAAATATGGGTGAGAAAAAAGGAAGTTATGAATGTATATACATATACATGCCTTCATGTGCAAACTCTCAATTTCCAAAACACTCATATATGTGAATATATACTTAGTTATGCACATGATGTCATTTAATAGAACTAAACTCAGGGCCATGTGATTGCGACAGAATTTCTTATATATTCAAACATGCGCACACTCAGATAAACACACATATTTATGTGTATATATGTATATATGTATGTATGTGTGCATGTATGTATGCATGTATGTACGGTACAGGCTACATTTATAGTAATAGACAGACCAATCCTCAACAGAAAGCACGAATGGTACAATAAGACCCCCAACACCACACCACGAAACACGATGACTAAAGCTAGAAGGAAAGAAACAGATACGGACAGTGTAATACACACACAAACGACAAACATGTACATACTCATGATGAAATATAAGAAATAAAGATAAATAAATAAACAGCAAAAACAATAAAACACTATAATAAGGGGAGGGCACAGAAACTAGCAATATAGTAAGCAAACCCATATATACACACAAAGACACACATGCAGTAACTTCACAAACGGCCCCAACAAAGACATCACGAGCAACAACAACGATATGAACGAACACACAAACACCGAAAGATGCAGGGATAATATGAAAATAAGGATCAAGAACAGCACTAGAAGCAACAGGTGCGAAAGGAATGTCAACATACCATGTATTGGTACCATTAAGAACAATGACAATATATATGTGCGTGTGTGTTTGTGTGTGTGAATGTGTGCGTGTGTGTATGTGTCTGTATCTGGGTGTGTTTGCATATGTGTGTGTATGCATGTGTATTTGTGTGGTTATCTATTTACCTATATGAATATATATATGTGTGTTAAAGTGTTTTGCATAACACTGCGGCTAGAAATACACCTACGTTGTATCATAACGGTAACTTAGCCGCTCAGCAAAATATGGAGCGAAAAAGCAAATGCCAAGGTATAAAATGATCAACTGTAAGGATACTTGAAGGTCGTGCAACCGCCTGCCCGCAGTCTATTCGCTGAAACGCGAAAAAGAACCAGAGAATAAAAGAATACGTGTGCGCCTTGTCTTTGTTTGTATGCGTGTTTGTATAACAGAACGAATTGCGTATAACCTAATCTTCATATGTCTATAAGCCCTATAATTAATTTCTTTTCCTTTGTGTATAATTTCCTAATAAATTTCCTTTGTTTACTTTCAAACTATTTTTCCTCCCACTGTTGGCCTCCTATATTGAACTATATGCGTTTCCATCTTTAAATTATTTCAGCAAATGGTTTCCGGTTTCATTGCCTAATGCAAACATTTTCTTTCATTTCCTGTTAATTAACACCATCATTTTTTTTTTTCTCTCTCGTGTAACATCTCTCTTTCACCAAGCGCAGTTCTACATTTCTTTTCTACTATTTTCCAGAAATAATGATTTGTCACATTAAATACTGAGCAGTACTGCAGTGACTAAAAACATTGCCGTAATAAATTGATATTGTTTTTCTTTTCTCGCATTGTTAAACAGTCACAAATTTGATGAGTGTAAGGTTTTGTTGATAGAGCGGACACCAATAGTTGACAGGTATTTAATACTGTTTGCTTCTACAATTAGTAGACTGATAGAATCAAGAGAGCATAAGAGAAAATGCATTAATATATTTTACCCAATTTTTTGCCGTTTCCAGTATTTCAGTGCTTTAACTATATCTACTATTTTGTTCTAACATAATAATGACAGACCATTTGTTTCCTTTATAGAAGTTATAATCCTACTACGGTTTTCTCTACTATTGTATTGATAATGCCAATTTTAGTATGTTTAATGAGATTACTTGTGGTATTTTGTATATATTGTATATGTATAGCTCTTGAGATTTTAGGTATGTATTTATCTACATCTTTAATTCATAACGAGGTATCTATTATTATAGGTTTCATTCTGTTTACAACCTACACATTCTCGTTATCACTTTTACGAGATCTTCATATTTCGATTATTTCTCCATATCTTTTAGAGATTCGCTATCCTCTGCCGGTAGTAATATTTTGCTCAGTAGATACTATCAATCTTAGTGGTCATTTACAGTAATATCCATTCGATAAGTATTGTTATTATTTCTGTTATCTTTTGTACTAATACGAAGATCTACCTGTCTTTGATAGAATGTTAATGTGAAAATAATATGGAGTAGAATTTTAGTATTGGAACAGTCCAGCAGATAGAACATACTAATTCAAACAAAATAGCGTACGAATTGTCTACTTAGCAATACCAAAGTAGTATGATGTTGTGCAGAAACGAGTGTAAAAGCTGAGGATCAAGATATAGAATTAAAGAATGATTCTGTCATCACTTTTGAAAGTGGAACCCCAATGATGACATATAGCCGCATCTTGAATAAACCGTTCTAGAAAGTTGCAACACTGAAAAATGAAAAAAAAAATTGTCAAGAAAATAGCAATACTAAGAACTCTAAAATGCGCTCACAGAACTGGCTGAATCGTTTGCCAGCAGGGGAAAGTGCTAAGCGACATTTCGCCTGTCTTTACGTTATGAGCTAAAATGCCACCGAGGTCGCCTTTGCCTTTCATTCTAGCAGAGTCGATAAAATGAGTGCCAGTTGAACACTGAGATTTATGATGATGATGATGATGATGATGATGATGATGACATTACAAAGAAGAAAAAACAAGAGTTAGCAGTAGTAGTAGTAGTAGTAGTAGTAGTAGTAGTAGTAGTAGTATAGTAGTAGTAGTAGTAGTAGTAGTAGTAGTAGTAGTAGCAGGAGGAGGAGGAGGAGGAGGAGGAGGAGGAGGAGGGGAGGTGGTAGTTGGTATTCTTGACGAAAAACATTTCCATTCGGTCACGGGTTTGTTGAGACCAGTTTGATAAAAGCGGATAAAACTTCTCTCAACGCAGTTTACCTTTGCCACAATAGAAAGTTGTTCAACATCCACTTACATATTTTCTTAACCAACTCGTTAACTTAATTAAGTTCGATGTGTCTAGTTCAATCACAGTTTAAGCAACCAATCAGATGTCACACTCATACACTTATAACGTCTCCATTTTAGCGCGTTCCAAAGGTTTCGTTGTTCTAACGTTCTCCAAACATGAAAAGGCGATTTCCTTAGTATTTGTCACACACGTCATCAAGCTTGTACAAGTGTTCTTCATATGATTCTAATTAGAGGCTTACAGTGATTTGAATGGCTTCGTAACACAAAAAGATAACCTGTATTAACTCTCGGAAACAGTCGCTCATTTACATGGTTAAAGGTTACTGAATGGATATAATTCTGCGAGAAATATTCATTGGGCTTTGCTTGAAAATGATTGCTTTATCAGAAAATCTGTTGGGGATGGGAACTGGATGGATACCTCTTTACATTTCAATAAACACTTTTATAGATTTTTTTTTTATCTAGCATTATCATGGAAAATATCTGATGATGTTTCATACTTTACAAATATAAAAGGGAGCTAAGTATATAATTAAGTGAATGTCTGTTATTCTGCGCATCACAATTTCTTCTACTGTACGTTAGCATTTTCATATATTATTATTATCAAATTCAATAATTTTTCCATTAAGTTTTGCAAGAGATCTACCGTTAGAGGAAATAATTTGAACTTAAGTGTGAAGAGAAGTATGTTAAACGTTGTATAAATATAAGTGCTTTAGAAAAATATATGGTTTTTCAATGAATATCTGTGAATCATTATACTTCATCCTTACCTAACAAGTTATTCCTGTTTAAATAGCTCCTATTTTCTTTATTTTCAAGCAGCTTCTCATGATGAGAATCTCTAAGAATTTTACATCTAATATGTACGATTTACTTCTGAAAGAGTCCATCTGGGAATTCTGCTTTGAAAGCTAAAATCAGAAGTCTCGTTTTAATTGCAGTAGATGTCATTCTATATGCCCATAAAGCATAGCATTGCGTTTTGTTGGTTTTACAACTGTGATTATATACTACACTACTTTTGCTTAGTTTTGCGGTTTACTGTCTTTTTGTTGGATTATTTTAGTGTTTCGTCTATTTAGCATATTTAGCAGAATTTATGCAATGTGAGTTTTATTGATTCATAGGATTCTGTATATAACTCGACGTGCTGTGTGACCGAAGTTGTGTAGTTCATGTGTTGTATAGGTAGTATTATATCAATGAGATTGTGTAGTTCTTGCCTTGTGTGGATTGTATTATGTTAATGGGGTTGTGTAGTTCATGTGTTGTATAGTTTGTTGTATATTATGAGTTTAGAATGCAAGTAGTTTCCGTTGTGGGTATTATAGGGCCGTATAACGACCAAGAGAATCGTGTTATTACATTGTGAGTTAATCGTACAGAGTATGTGTTGTGTTATATTACTGGGTTAGCTATTATATACAAGGAAAGCAAAGAGCGTACTGTTTAACTTATTCAATGAAAAGTATCTAGCTTAGATTGCAAGTTATACCTAGAAAAGCTATCCTTTGTATTTTATTATTATTATTATTATTATTATTATATTATTATTATTATTATTATTATTATTATTATTATTATTATCATTACTATTATTTTATGTTTGACTTTTGCTTTATATTTGTACAAGTTGGCTCCAAGTCTCACCCGGAGACCTCAAGAGACAACAGGTTGGAAGTTCGTGATGTTGTTATGCCTAGTGTGCCATATATTTGGTCTTGTATTTAGTGTTGTACTAGTGAATGTCTAAAAAAAAAAAAGAAAATTATGTTTGTTTTAAAACTTGAGATTACATAGAAAGTAATTTGCGTAGGATACGAGCAGTTCCCATGAGCACTATCTTTTGAATTTCTGTCATTTTGGGGTTTCCTGGTATCTGAGTTAGGTAGCGATCAGCCCCTTTTGCTATCATTCCCAGGGCACCTATAACAACAGGCATTGTTTTATAATTTATTATTATTATTATTATTATTATTATTATTATTATTATTATTATTATTATTATTATTATTATTATCACCATTATTATTATTATTATTATTATTATTCGTATTTCGATCTTAGCTACTGGTAGTGCAATCGCTACTGATTTCGCTTTAATTATTGCTATTATAAATAAAAGAACAGTGGATTGGGAAATTATTTGGACGTCAGAAGAAATACGTCTGGATCAAGCTCGTCACGTTCTGTGTCTTACTCGCACCGAGGTCAACTTGGCTTTACGCTTCTCGGGATCCATGTAATCCAAAACCCCTCCTAAATTTGTGGTCCTTTTACCAAAATTTGATGCCATTGTTACTGCTACTCTTATTACTATTATTATATGAAAACTCACTGCTTATTTTGCTGGGTATGATGGAAAGTGTCAGCTGTCCACAGCCAAGAGACGTAGGTGATACTTGTTTACTGTTCATGCTTCAAGAAACCGGCGAAGAATTCTTGCGGTTACAAGCAATGCTGATTTTTGTGGGAGTTTTACCTTCACACTTGCACTGACCTTTTTCAGTGATGTTGGTAGCTGAGTGCAGATACTTCCAAGTGCACCAACTACTATTTGTACCACGTCGACTCACTTCATTGAGAACAATCTTCGAATTTCCCACTTTAAATCGTCGTAGTTGTTTAACTTCGTATTTCCCAATTCAAATCATCGTAGTTTTATTATTATTATTATTATTATTATTATTATTATTATTATTAGCATGGCTCAGTGGTTAGAGCGTCGAGCTTACGATCGTGAGGTTGTGAGCTCGAATCCCGGACCGGGCTGCGTGTTGTGTTCTTGAGCAAGGCACTTTATTTCACGTTGCTCCAGTTCACTCAACTGTAGAAATGAGTTGCGACGTCACTGGTGCCAAGCTGTATCGACCTTTGTCTTTCCCTTGGATAACACTGGTGGCGTGGAGAGGGGAGGCTGGTATGCATGGGCGACTGCTGGCCTTCCATAAAAACAACCTTGCCCAGACTTGTGTCTAGGAGGGTAACTTTCTAGGTGCAATCCCATGGTCATTCATGACCGAAGGGGGTCTAAGAAGATTATTATTATTATTATTATTATCATCATCATCATCATCATCATCATCGTTATTATTGTGGTGTGCAGGGATAATCGTTAGCACTTCCAGGTAAAATATTTTGCGACGATTCGTCCGTCCTTACGGTATGAGGTTGAATTCCACCGAAGCCGATTTTGCCTTTCATCCTATCTGGATTCATAAAATAAAGTAAAATAAATGATAAAATAAATACTGGTGGAGATATACCAGAGTGCCATAAGGAATAATAGCCACATGATCTTTATTTCACATCTTATTGCCTTAAGGAAGATGACACATTTTGGATGAACTGGGTCTAAGCATAAAAAGTAAAATGGGTTTGGTTGGAATATCTTTGATCACATATACTCAAGCTGTTTCGCCCTAGGGCTAAACAACGACGTCATAAGACAACTTTTCTCTTTTATTCTATTTTCTCTTTTACTTGTTTCAGTTATTTGACTGCAGCCATGCTGGAGCACCGCCTTTAGTCGAGCAAATCGACCCCAGGACTTATTTTTTGTAAGCCTAGTACTTATTCTATCGGTGTCGTTTACCGAACCGCTATGTCACGGGGACGTAAACACACCAGCATCGGTTGTCAAGCGATGTTGTGGTAATAAACACAAACATATACACACACACACACACACACACACACATATATATATATATATATATATATATATATATATATATATATACGACGGGTTTCTTTCACTTTCCGTCTACCAAATCCACTCACAAGGGTCGACCCAAGGCTATAGTAGAAGACACTTGCCCAAGGTGCCACGCAATGGGAATGAACCCGGAATCATGTGATTGGTAAGCAAACTACTTACCACACAGCCACTCCTGCGCCTATACAAATGGTAAATGAACTCAATCTACGTAAGGGTAACAGCAAAAAGAATTATTTTTAAAAAATTATACACGGGTTCATTGGACTAATATCTATACATTAAATTTTGAATAAGATAGTGAAATACATTTTATGCGTGTCTTTAATGGCGACTTTGTGTTACCGTAATGTCATCTCCAACAGTTATTGTAATGGCGCGACGTCTGACTGTGGCACAGCTTTATTTTTGGTCACCTAAGAAACTTTAAACTATTCAGATAAAATATAGCTATTAGTGTATTTGTTATGCAGCCATTCAATGAAGAAAGCCTGAAAGACTTTATTTATGTCTCGAGGAAAAATTTTTCTCATTCATGCCCCAACCACATGTGGTGTGACTGTAAGGACATGCTCAGACGTACAACTGGTAAATGGCGTCATTTTATTTTCTCTTGAGAGATACTGCTTTTGTAGTAATTGTAAGAGCCTTAATAATTTTGAAAGAGTTCAATTATCAGGAATATCATCATCATCATCAACATCATTGACAACATCATCATGATCATCACCATTATCATCATTATCAGCAGCACTAGCATCATCATCATTACTATTATTATGACAAGCAGGCGATCTAGCAGAAACATTAGCGCATCAGAATAAAATGATCATTGGAATTTCTTCCGGCCTCCCGTTCTGAGTTCAAATTCTACGGAGTTTGCCTTCCAGCATTTTGGTGTCGCTAAAGTAAGTACTAATTGAACCACTGCGGTTCGATGTAACAAACTTACCCCACCCCTCAAAACTACTGGCCTTGCACCAAAATATGAAAGCAATATCATCATCATCATCATCATCGTTATTATTATTATCATTATTATTATTATTATTATTATTATTATTATTATTATTATTACCATTATTATTATTATCATTATTATTATTATTATTATTATTATTATTATTATTATTATTATTATTATGACAAAGCGACGATCTAGAAAAATGATAACGCATCAGAAGAAAATGATTATTGGTCTTCCTTCTGGCGTTACGTTCTGAGTTCAAATTCTGCGTAGTTTGTTTTCCAGTCCATTCGATGCCGACAAAATAACTACCAGTTGGACACTGGGGTCGGTTAAATCGATTTCTCCACCTTTTCACAGTTTCAGGCCTTATGACTAAAGTTAGAAGGGTTATTACTGTTTGCATGGAGAAGATATCTTAAGAGGCATCATCAACATCATCATCATTATCAGTATTATTATTATTATTATTATTATTATTATTAGTATTAGTATTAGTAGTAGTAGTAGTAGTAGTAGTAGTAGTAGTAGTAGTAGTAGTAGTAGTAGTAGTAGTAGTATTAGTAGTAGTAGTAGTCAAAACTAATTAGACGTTGCGGTGATGGTAGCAGCAGTAGAGCTCCGTTAACGACGTAAATGCAAATTTTTCCTGTTACATCCCCAGAGGCAAATGCTTCAATGGAAGTTTCAAATCACAAACTAATTCAAGTTGAAACGATTCTTCCTCTTCACATCGAATTTCATAAAACCACACAGCAAGACGGTGATGATGATGGTGATGATGATGATGATGATGATGATGACGATGATGACGATGATGATGACGATGATGGTGATTGTGGAGGTGGGAGAATATTATGATGAGTAATGATAATGGTGGTGACGATACCTGGATAAAGAAGGGATAGAGATATTACGAGGGGACAATAATAATGATAATAATAATAATAATAATAATAATAATAATAATAATAATAATAATAATAATAATAATAATAGCAATAATAATGATAATAGCAAAATCATCACTAACACTATGCGCGAGTACATGAAGACTATTATGGCGAGGGATGATTTTATAGAAGAAGAAGAAGAAGAAGAGAAGAAGAAGAAGAAGAAGAAGAAGAGACGAAGAAGAAGACGCAGGGGAGGGGAGAAGAAGAGGAGGAAGAAGAAGAAGAAGAATAAGAAGAAGAAGAAACTGAAGAAGGCGGAGAATGGAGGAAGAGGAGGGTTTTACAAGTTTATATTAAGTTGATTTATTCTTTCCATAGTATTTCACTGTGGTAGTAGTAATAACAAATTATATCAATGCGTGTGCGTATATGTGTGTAGGTTTGTGTGCGTGTGTCTCTGTGTGACACCTAATGTCACACGTATTTATGCAAGCATACGCACGTTCTTACATTTTCCGTCTCTATACGGCCTTTCTTTATGCTTCATACATTCACTGACAAGGACACTGATGTCTCTTGTAATTCAAATTTCCAAATTTCAATGAGGTTTAATGAATCGAATAAAATCACAGATGAACATAGAATTATATAGATCTTAACGTTATCTTATTTTAAGTTTTGGTTTATTTCTCTAACTCCTACACAAAAATGTTTCTCTTCTTCTTACTGCATTTGGCCACCAGGGTAATCTTTATTTTCTTCCTGTCTTACACCTAGAAGTAAAAACAACGTTCGCATACATATTCCAAGACAACTTAAAAAACATAGACACAGACGTGTGTGTGTATCTGTGTTTGTGTATGTACTCGTATACTGTCGACTTAAGTGTACGTGTATATATTTTCTGTCTGTGTGTTTGTACAAGATGTACACTTCGGGTTCACTGGGACTTTAAGTTATTCGTCTGATTAACTAGTCTTGTGCAAAAGAGCTTCCAGTGAAAGCTAAAGCCTCAGCCTTCTCGAATTTTGCAATAGATTTAACACCTTTTATAGTATTGAGATAATCAACAAATAAATTTTACGTTGATATTTTCAAATCTGATTTAAATTAACTACAATAATTTAACAGGTATATTTTCAAATCTTTATATATAAAAGTGAGGTTGTGTGCTGTCTGTCTCCTACGATTTAGATTCGTAACTACTCCCACATTTTGCGGTGCAGTTTAACCAAAACCGGGTATTTTATAGTCGTGATTCATATCGAAACCTTCTGGGTATTAGCGCGCGTCTACGATGAGTCTGCGATTTAAAAAAAATACCATCAATTTTTCCCATTTTTAATGCATTTCTGGCATATATAAGGGAAGTAACTCTCTAAAAATTTATTAGTAAATCTCAGAACGTAAAAAGCTACAGTAATACCCCCCGCCCTTTGATGGCTATTATACTTTACATCTCTAAAAATGCTTATATTTTTATTTCCCCTAGAAACCCGAGCAACGCCGGGCGATACTGCTAGTCTGATTTAAATTAACTACAATAATTTAACAGGTATGTGCGTGCGTGCTGGTGCATATATATATTTAAATGAATACATATGTATGTAGACAAAACCTGTACAAACACGAAGCGGCCGCCTTCAATTTAACGATGTACAGATATATTTTTATTCCTGCTCACTGAAACGTGAATCGCATTCTCTGAGGTTTCATGCATCGCAGATTCAATTTCGCCCAATAGATTTTATGTGTGCACACACACACACACACACGCATTCATACACACACGCGCGCGTTCACACGTACACACACATAAGCACAAATACACACATGCACGCAGACACGAAGACACGCATTTATACCCATATGAAGTCATTCATTGGCGAACGTTTAAAGTCAGTAGCAACAATTAAGCAAAAATGAACAGAGTAAAACTCTGAGATTAGCCAGTAATCTTTATATATAAAAGAGAGGTTTTGTGCTGTCTGTCTCCTACGATTTAGATTCCTAACTACTCCCACATTTTGCGGTGCAGTTTAACCAAAACCGGGTATCTTATAGTCGTGATTCATATCGAGCCCTTCTGGGTATTAGCGAGCGTCTACGATGAGTCTACGATTTTTAAAAAAATTTACCATCAATTTTTCCCATTTTTAATGCATTTTTGGCATATATAAGGGAGGTAACTCTCTAAAAATTTATTAGTAAATATCAGAACGTAAAAAGCTACAGTAACACCCCCTTTTGTGGTTAGCCATATTGAGATGGCTGTTATACTTTACATCTCTAAAAATGCTTATATAGTTATTTCCTTTACAAATCCGAGCAACGCCGGGCGATACTGCTAGTATGTATATAAAAAAAGCCTAGACAAATAACATATATAACGGATTTTCTCATTTATTAAAATTAAACCTAGCTCTAGAGGATGTATCGCAATTTCCAAAGAGAAACTGAGGTCGTTTCTATATGGAAAGAGGAGATAATATCAAGAAGCAAATATTCTCCAAATAGCCTTCTGCCTCAACAGGTGTCATTAGCGCGATATAGCCAAGGGGCTTAGGTATATATAAAAAGAGTAGAACTCTTCTATGGAATGGATAATTTGCATAAATTAAACTCCGGGCTGCTAATAATTCTGCCAACTTGCCGCCTTTATTAATCCTTTCTTATCTTGGCACAAGGCCTGTCATTTTGTGAGGATGGCAGCTTGTCGACTTCACCAAGCCCAGTGCTTGGCTGGTACTTATTTTATGAATTAGATCGAATGTAAGGCAATGTCGATCTCGATGGAATTTTAAGTGAGAACGTAAGCCGGAAGAAATGCCACGAAGCATTGTATCCAGCGTGCTCATGATTCTTTTCTACTCTAGGCACAAGGCCCGAAATTTTTGAGGAGAGCTCCAGTCGATTATATCGAGCCCAGTACACAACTGGTACTTAATTTATCGACCTCGAAAGGATGAAAGGCAAAGTCGACCTCGGCGGTGTTTGAACTCCGAACGTAAAGACAGACGAAATACTGCTAATTATTTCGCCCGGCATGTTAACGTTTCTAATATTTTTATTGCCCACAAGGGGCCAAACATAGAGGGGACAAACAAGGACAGACAAACGGATTAAGTTGATTATATGGACCCCAGTGTGTAACTGGTACTTATTTAATCGACCCTGAAAGGATAAAGGCAAAGTCGACATCGATGGAATTTGAACTCAGAATGTAACGGCAGCCGAAATACCTATTTCTTTACTACCCACAAGGGGCTAAACACAGAGAGGACAAACAAGGACAGACAAACGGATTAAGTCGATTATACCGACCCCAGTGCGTAACTGGTACTTATTTAGTCGACCCCGAAAGGATGAAAGGTAAAGTCGACCTCGGCGGAATTTGAACTCAGAACGTAACGGCAGACGAAATACCGATAAGCATTTCGCCCGGCGTGCTAACGTTTCTGCCAACTCGCCGCCTTAATAATGCTGTAAATCAAAGCGCTTTGAGTATTGGTCTAAATAAATCTTTATATGGAAATATTTGCTCTTCTCCACTTATAAGTGTGTGAGTATGTATGTGTGTATGTGTGTGTGCCTGTATTTCCATTCGTACATAAACATAGATATTCATATACACACATATATATATATGTTTGTACATGTGAAACGGTAATATAGTGATATATGTCACATAAATACTGACATACATATAATGTATAATATATAAATTAGGCCACAAACAGTCTATCGTTCAATCATTTTTATAAACTTCCAAGTTTTCATTTGTAACTTACTGTCGTAACTGTCACCAATTCTAACACATCACTCCCATATGAATTGCTAGTACATTGGATATATGCATCCATATAATTAATTTCTAGAAGAAGTTCGAAGACAGAAATTTTGGATGAGGCTTTCCTCGACGTCTCTAATTATCTAATTAATAACAGAAAGAATAGTACAGAGTATTATTATTATTATTATTATTATATTATTATTATTATTATTATTATTATTATTATTATTATTATTATTATTATTATTTCCTTCTTTCTTCAAATTTTCTTCCATTTCTCGCCGAGTGCTTTCCGTACACCTAGGGCAGAGAAGCTCATTGTATGCATTCTCAGATTACACACGCAAATTCATAGGTAAAATAAGTATTTTAAAAAAATTAGTAAACAAATAAATTAATTAATGGATGTTTTCAGAGCGATTAATGTTCTTCTCAGTACATGAGTTGTTCCAGTTAACACGATTATTTGCACTTCGTATAGAGATGGTAGCCTGGTATCATTTTCAAATAGGTTTCTTTTTGTTATCATTCTTAGTGATACTACAATCACTGGCACTGTAGTCGCCTTGAGATGCCACATATTTTCAATTTCTCTTAGCAAGTCTTTATATTTACTGATCTTGTCAAATTCTTTTGCCACTATATTGAGATCGCAAGGAATACTCATGTCAAATTAATAAACACACCTTCTTTGTCTGATCTTTTATAATAATATCCGGTTTGTTGACTTTTATAGATTTGTCGGTATGTACGGGGAAGTCCCAGAGATTCGACACATTTTCAGTCACAGCTTCAGGATGTCTCAGTGGTTTTGATCTTATTATCATTATTATTATTATTATTATTATTATTATTATTATTATTATTATTATTATTATTATTATTATTATTATTATTATAATTATTAATATTATTAATATTATTATTATTATTATTATTTTCTTTGCACAGCTTCTGATGCTGAAATGTACTACAGTGTCAGCTGTTCACTACTAGTGAAACACCTCTTATTTTTCGAGTACCGTCCGGAGTATTCGAACGGTTCCAAGCAATGCTGTTTTCTGCAAGTGCTCCACCCTTATTTCAGCCCTATTATTATTCTTATTGGATGAGAGAGCAGTTCATGCCATCCAAGTGACACTGGGGTAAAATATACCCAGTATACCCATCATGACCACCTATCTGATAAGGGTACGCTAGGCACATACATCTCAACAATATATGCGCTTTATAGTGACCTCATATCAAGATAAACAGCGCATGGCCTTGCAGGTGGGACCCAGTTAGAATTTTCTTCAGGTGGAGCCATCCCACTCAAATGGTTCCTGAATAAAAGTTGTTTAAGGATGTTGAACGAAACACCCATGTTTGCAAAGGTGAAATATCCAAACCCAAAATAATTCCTCTCAACACATGACTATGGTGCTCTCCCACTGCTATGATGCTCCCCAAAAAGGCTATGATGTTCTCTCACAGCTATGATGCTCCCCCAATGTTATTGTTATTATCATTATTATCATCATCATCATCATCATCATATTATTATTATTATTATTACTATTATAATAATCATTATCATTATTTAAGGCGGCGAGCTTCGCAGAATCGTTAGCACACCGGTCAAATGCTTAGCGGCATTTCAACCGTCTTTTCGTTCTTAGTTCAAATACTGCCGAGGTCGACTTTGTCGTTCATTCTTTCGGGGTCGTTAAATTAAGTACCAGTTTAACACTGGAGTCGATGTGATCGACTAGTCCGCTCCCCATAAAATTTCAGGCTTTGAAGCATTAGTAGAAAGGAATTTAAGTATGATGGGTGGCAAAA
>NC_043000.1:157769025-157784025 GCF_006345805.1 Octopus sinensis | reverse complement strand
AACGATAAAAACAACAACAGCAACAACAACAACACAACAATAACAACAACAACAATAATAATTATTATAATGATAATAATAATAATGATAATAATAATAATAATAATAATAATAATAATAATAATAATAATAATAATAATAATAATAATAATAATAATAATAGTTCCACACAAAAGAGGAACTCGTGAAAACCAAAGCCATCCCCATTAGAAGAAGAATACTCTAGGGAAACACGCACTCCCCACTCCTTTTCTCCTTGGCACTGACACCTTTATCTCAGATGCTAAATACAGTCAGCGACCTCTTATAGACGGATGACCTAAAACTATAAGCTACAATTGAAAGACAGTTAGAAAAACTATTAGAGATAGTACATGGATTTACCAAAGAAGAATGAAATTTGGCTTAGAAAAATGTGCCAAAGCAACCTTGAAAAGAGGAAAACTAGTTAGGAGTGGCAACACCACACTAGATAAAGCAAATGAAATAAGACTATTAGACATACAGATATTTAGGAATCAATGAACTAGATACGATACAATGCACAGAAATGAAAGAGAAAATAAAGAAAGAACACTATAGACGAGTTAGATCAATACTGAAAATAGAGCTCAATGATAAAAACAAGATAATAGGTATCAACAATCTAGCCGTCCCAGTTATAAGTTACAGCTACAATATCCTTAACTGGACACTAATTGAACTAGCCAAAATAGACATGAAAACAAGAAAAATAATGACAGGATCTAGGATGCACCACACAAAATATGACGTAGAAAGGCTATATATACAATGTATAGAAAGTGGTAGAGGACTTATACAGCTGGAAAAGTATTGTAAAATAGCCCCCATAGGACTGCAAATATACCTACTTCAGAAGCAAGGAAAACTAATAACATAGCCACAAAACACGAGCAAAACAAGAAAAATACTGTTTTCAGTATTTAAGGAAACTGACAAATACAAAGAAGTCATACTACCTAACAACATGAAGAAGAAGAAGAAGAGAAGAAGAAGAAGAAGAGAAGAAGAAGAAGACGACGAAGAAGAAGAAGAAGAAGAAGAAGGAAGAAGAAGAAGAAGAAGAAGAAGAAGACGAAGAAGAAGAGACGAAGAAGAAGAAGAAGAGAAGAAGAAGAAGAAGAAGAAGAAGAAGAAGAAGAAGAAGAAGAAGAAGAAGAAGAAGAAGAAGAAGAAACAACAAAAGTTATAAACAAATGAAAATAGAGAAAAATCCCAGCTATGGTTGAGAAGCTCAGGACTCAAAGCAGAAACTGAAGAATTTTTAATTACAGCACAAGAGCAAAGCCTCCCCACCAGAAAAGACCAAAAACATATGAAAAGAAACATAACAAGTAACTGCAGAATATGTGGAGATGGACAAGGAACAATAAATGATATTATCTCTGGCTAGCCCAGTCCTAGCTAAGCAGGCATATATTCACAGACACGACAGAGTTGGGACCTACATACACTGGAAGCTATGCCAAGACTATGGAATAACAACAGAAAAAAGATGGTATAGGCACACACCAGAAAAGGTCATAGAAAACGAGAAAGCAACCATACTCTGGGATATGTCAATACTCACAGTTAGAGAAATTAAGGCCAATAGGCCAGATGTAGTTTCAAACATAAAGGTTCTCCTTATTGTCATCGAAGCATTGGGTTCAATACCACCCAAACTAAAGAAACATCTGGAAGCTTTGGAAATGCCCTACAATCTAGATGTTTTGCAAAAATCGGCTTTCCTTGGAGATGCACGCATATTGCGTAAAGTACTGAGGTTCCTGTTGTAACTTGACAGACGGTGCAATATATTCAATCCACATGACGATATTGAATACAGTGCAAGGTCTTCAATAGAAGAGAATGTAACGTGTTTCCTTGAGAGAAGTATGATGGGATGGAAAATTGAACTGACATCTTACGGAAAAAGCTTGGGCACCCTAGGTATCAGAAGAGGGATTTTCCAGGGTGACAGCCCATCTCCGTTGCTTTTCATTCTCTGACCTTGGCACTGAAGAAAATGAACTTGGGATACCATGTTAAGGAAAAATCCCAAACAATCATGGATGATTTCAAACTGTATAGCAAAGGAGAGACACAAGTGAGTTCCTTGGTGAACATGGTCCTCTGTTTAGTACTTATATTAGAAAAGAAGAAGTGCGGAATAATCTACCTAAAAAGGAGCAAGATACAGTCCGTAACACAAATAGAATTACCGAATACAGACTTGATTAAGCAAAGTGAAACGGAAGGATACAAATACTTTGGTGTAATAGAGGCCAAAGTGATAATCGAAAAAGAAATGGGAGAAAGACAGAGGACGGAGTATTTTCGAAGACTGAGATTGGTGATGTGCTTAAAATTGATTGAATAAAATTAAATCCGAGCCTTTGATACGTGGGCAATATCATCACTTCGGTATGGAGCGGAAATTATAAAATGAGAAATGAGAAAAATGAAGAAAATGGCTACCAAGACCAGAAAAAAAAAGTTGACAGTACACAGAGCCTTCCACTCAAAGATTGACACCGAGAGGCTGCACTTGACCCGAAGGATGGATGACAGAGGCTTGATCAGTTGCCAGGACTGTATCGAAGGAAAACAACCTAGGGTCGGACATGAAAAATGCCGTGGAGTCACTGCTGAAACATACGAAGTAGGCCGACGTCATCAAAACTGAAAATTGTGTAACTAAAGAAAAATTTAAAGAAGAAATTAAGAAAAAAAAAGAAAAAGAGCATGGAAGGAAAAGAAAATGTATGGTTAGTTTGCAAGAGGTGTCAACGCTAAGACAGATGCAGAGGACCGGTGGCTATAAATGAAGTGGAGTGACCTGAAGATAAAGATAGAAGCACTATTATGCGCAGCTCAGGAACAAGCGTTAATGACCAATTATATGAAGTGCAGAAGAAACAACATTACCGATAGCGACAAATACAGAATGTATGGTGAGAGGGGTGAAACGGTATGGCACATCGTTAGCGAATGCCCGAAAATCGCACAACGCGAATACAAAAGATGTCATGACAATGTGGCAAGAATGATCCATTGGGAACTCTGTGGAAATCACGGCCTACAAAAAGCAAATACGTGTTATCAGCGAACCCCAGAAGGAGTCACCGAAAATGAGAACTGCAAAAGGCTATGGGATGCAATGATCCAGAGCGATCACCTGACCAGACATCGGAAGCCGGATATTGCTGCGGTGAATAAAATCAAAGAATATGTATGATAATTTACACAGCGTGCCCCGTTGACAACAGGATCAATGTGAAAGAAGAAAATATAAACAGCTATGATGATTTAAAGAGGGAAATACGAAGGTTGTGGTCAATGAAGAGAGTAATTGGCGCACTTGGAGGTATAAGCGCTCGACTATCAGCATTGCTCAAAAACATTGATACAAGTATGAAGGTAGAACACATAAAAAGATCAGCATTGCTTGGAACTGTCAGAATTTTTCGCGGGGTTTTTGTGTCACCATAGTCTACTGGCTGTGGACAACTGACACTTTCCGTCATACCCACCAATATAAGCTGTTGATTTTAATACAATAATAATAATAATAATAATAATAATAATAATAATAATAATAATAATAATAATAATAATGGCTTTCAATTTTGACACAAGGTCAGCAATTTCATGTGGGGTTAAGTCGATTGTATTGACACTAGTGGTATTTATTTTATCGACACCGAAATGATGACTGGCAAAGTCGACGTTGGTGGAATTCGAGCCAGGAACAGGAAGACGGATTAAATGCCGCTAAGCGGTTTGCCCGACGTGCTACAGGCTCTACCAGCTCAACGCTTTAATAATAATAAAACTAAAAAATGATGATGATGATAATAATAATAGTGTTAATAATAATAGTAATAATATCCTTTCTGCTGAAGGCACAAGGGCTGAAATTTTGTTGAGTAGGGGCTAATCGATTACATTGACCCTGGTGTTTCACTGGTACTTCATTTATCGACCTTGAAAGATGAAAGACAAAGCTGATCTCGGCAGAGTTTTGAACTGAGAACGTAAAGACGGACGAAATGCCGCTAAGCATTTTCCTCGGCATGCTAACGACTCAGTCAGGTGACCGCATTAACAATAATGATATCGTTAGTACGTTTGCACCATCACCATGATTTTTCCTCATCATCTCGATCGCCATCAGCAGCGGCTGCAGCAGCAATGATCGGGGCTAGATTGAGACCCTATATTTTGAATTGAGAATGATATTGCCAAATTTTATCCTAACCTCCCCCTCCCCACACACACCGCATTAGAGTTACATTCACAAATACATAACATATACTAACATATATATATATATATATATATATACCCACTAATATCTATCTATATACATACTTATATTCTTTTCTTTTATTTTTTCAGTACTTTCTGTCAATGGATTGAGACCATGCAGGAGCACCGCCTTATGTTCACACACACACAGACACACACTAACACACTAACACACACACACTAACACACACACTAACACACTCATATACATACATACATACATACATACATACATACATACATACATACATACATACATACATACACACACACACACTAACCCACTCATACACACACATACATAAGATATTGCAGAAGCCTTGTGCTCCGAATGCTTTGCTTCTTATCGCAAAAACAGTTGATGAAGATGATTATGTAACTGCGGTTTATTTGTAATTCATTAATTGATATTAGACTCCGTAATCTCCTAACTAGCGTTTTACACTAAAATAAACAAACACTATTGTGCTTTAACAGTTGGTTATTAATGTCGGTATGTCTGTAAGAATCACTTAGCTCTGAGTTCAGTGTCACAGCATAGTTCCTCGGGCTTGGGCTTTCTGCTATAGCCCCAGGTCAACTAACGATTTGTGAGTTGATTTTTTTAGACAGAAATTAAGAAAAAAAAGCCTGTTGTGTTTATGTAAACATGTGTGTATATGTGTGTGTATGTATGGATATATGTATGTATGTATGTATGTATGAATGTATGTATGACAATCAGTTTCTTCAGCAAAGGAGACGGATGAACAAGTCTAATAAAAACACGTCATGGGAGCCATTCAGTCGACGAAAGCCATACAAGGGAGTGCCCCAGCATGGCCAGAGCCCGTTGACCTAAACAAGTAAAAACAAACTTAAACGATATATACATATATATATACATTACATGCATACATACATACCTACGTATACACACTCACGCATATTCTGCAGAGAGGATCGTCTGAATATATTCCTCAGGCGCCTTTTCCATAGGGTCCACTCAGAATCAGCTGTTATTAGATTTTCCTACATGATTCCTCGGCGTGACCAATTGAGGCTGTGGATATTATCATCCAAACATTCCATACTTGGTCTACTCCAGTCTCTTTTCTATTAAAGCTTTTGGTCTGTTAGTGTGTGTGTGTAGACGCAAACACACACCTACGCACACCACACACACATACACACCTACACAATCACACACCCTCACCTGTATGTATAAAGGCAATGTGTAAATGCACTTTAGGTTTATAAATACAAGGAAACCAAATTTATTAGGAGCTGCAACACGTCAAAACTTTTAATGGCCAACGGAATTGCTAGCGTGTGTGGGCGGAGTTACTTGACACTTACAGATTTTCGTTGACGTCATAACGCTTCCGTGTCGGTCGGGACTATCTTCAGCTTCAGCAAACAAATTCATGAACCGGTGCAATCCCTCTAACCTCTCTCACTCTGTCACTGTCTCTCCTCCATCTCCCTCCCTCTCTTTTCACTTCTTTTCATATATACATATATATATATATATATATAGGAGCGAGTAGATGTTGGGTGCGGAGTGTGATGCAAACACCTAGGGAGGCCCAGAGAATATATAGCTGGCATGAAATTGAAGAAATAAAACACTCGCGTGTATTTGAGTACATAATTGTTTGAAGATGTATAATTGTGTTCTTAGCCAAGAAATCCTATTGTCTTCGAAGTAAACTGTCTCACATGTGCCAAATAAGTTGATTAATTAGTGTGTTGTCAGCGTAAGAAGTGGCGCACACATACATATATATATATATATATATATATATATATATATATATATTCATACATACACACACACACACACACAATATATATATATATATATATATAATATATATATATATATATATTCATAATTATATATATTCATATGTATGCGTTATGTGAGTATATGTCATAGGTGTTATGTGTGATTGCATATTGCGTGTATTTTTATATTGTTCGTGTGCCGGGTAGAATAAATGAAGCGTATATCTCTAAGAAATTATACAAATCCAAAGCTGACCATTAGTCAGTGAAAGAATCCAATATATAAACATGAGACCCCCACACATATAATTGATATACAGACATATACATACATACGTATCTATCTATGTCTCTCTCTCTCTCTCTCTCTCTCTCTATATATATATATATATATATATATATATATATATATATATATATATATATATATATATTATATATATATGTATGAATTTATGTATATACACACACTCATACATTTACTTGTACATAACCGCATTCAGATATGAGCTGGTGTGTGCTAAATGAACAAAATAAAGCATTATAATGTTTTGAATGCAACGTTGTGAGTGGGTCGTATTGATTCTGACATATTTTTACCAATATTAAACTTATATAGGGCTTTCAATTTCTTATTGCTATATTTTCACGCTACTTTTCCTTCATCGTACACAGCAGGGAATTGAAATGTTATGGATGTTCTTCGTTTCATTTGCGATGGCGTCATTGTTCCATAGGCAATGGGAATTAATGTACAGTTAACATTCAAGAACTTACCAACTGCAATTAGCAGGGTTAACAAAACTGCTGGTCGGAGGAGACATATTTCTCCTTTCATTTACGCAAGATTATACGCACGCGCAGATAGATAGATAGATAGATAGATAGGTAGATAGATAGACAGATAGATAGATAGATACATACATACATACATACATATGGATATAGATATATGTACGTATATATATGTACGATGTATTTCATACATGTCTTTATACATATATATATATATATATATATATAATATATATATATATATATATATATATATATATATATATATGCATACGCCCACCTATATCGAAATATGTGCGTGTTTATGTTATGTATGTGTACATATATATAAAATATTCAGACACATAAACACTCATGAATATATATATGTACATATATATACACACACATTCACAAATGTGTGTGTGTGTGTGTGTGTGTGTGTGTGTGTGTGTGTGTGTGTGTGTGTGTGTGTGTGTGTGTGTGTGTGTCTGTCTGTCTGTCTGTTTCTATATTGAAAGTAATGCTGACCTTCTTGCTCCCGTTAAAATACTAGAGTACTCATAATAAATATCGTAAATGTATTGTTGTCAACCAATTAATTACAAGCTAATAGAAACTCTTGCTTTCGATACGCCAGACAAAACTATATTGAGTTCCTTGCACCCGAACATGTACTTATGCACAGTTGGAAGCTATTTAACATTTAATAGAGGCGGCGAGCTGGCAGAAACGTTAGCACGTCGGGCGAAATGATTTGCGGTATTTCGTCTGCCGTTACGTTGTGAGTTCAAATTCCGCCGAGGTCGGCTTTGCCTTTCATCATTTCGGGGTCGATAAATTAAGTACAAGTGACGCGCTGGGGTCGATGTAATCGATTTAATCACTTTGTCTGTCCTTGTTTGTCCCCTCTATATTTAGCCCCTTGTGGGTAATAAAGAAATATATTTAGCATTTAATAGAGAGAGCTACTGCTACATTGTACTACATTGCATTTTAAATGTTGCAGCCAAGAAGGAAACCTCTGCATGGTCATTCAACCGGCCAGAAATAGCACTGGAATTTCCTTTCTATCACAGCAAACAATCTTACAGAATGACAAGCTTTATCTGGTATAATGTTGTTCGTAAAACAAACAGAAGAGTCACAGCTTGAATGCATTTACTCCTATGCCTGACCATTGTTGGTGAGGATCGAGGCAAGACAGAGATCAGCTGATAGTCGTACTGTTATCTATTTTCTCTTTCTGCATATTGTAATAAATTTTTAGTCTGAACAATAAATCAATGACATTAAATATTTTTCGCAGTTTGGTGTTCTGGATAGTTACAAAATAAAAGCATCGGAAGATACCAAATAAGGGCAACGGATAGAAATATTCCGCAGAGTAAATTCATCGTCTTTATTCCACAGGGACGTTGAACTCCATGCAGTGAATCAAAGGAATTTTATTAGTGATATGATAAAACATATATATATATTATGTCACACTATCATATGCAATAATTCTCTCGATCAAACTTAAGAAGTAATATAAACTAACAAAATGCTTCAATAACATTTGGCGTATTCTATATTTATTACACACATGAGCATATGCACACACAACCACACATATGCACTCACCTACAAACATGCCTACGCTAATATAGTTCTATATAAGTATATATATATATATATATACATATGAAAATGAAAGAAGCAGGTCGTTAATATATGTGTATATAGATGTTTGTGCATTTTTGTGTCTGTTTTTCTCCCCATTAATGTTTGGCAACCGGTGGTGGTGTGCTTAGGTCCCCGTAACTTAGTGGTTCGGCAAAAGAGGCTGATAGAATAAGTACCAGGCTTTAAAAATAACTACTGGTGTCGATTTATTCTACTAAAAATTCAAAGTGTGTCCCAGCATGGCCGCAGTCTAATGACTGAAACACGTAAATGATAAAAGATATATACAAACATCCATACGTACGTACATAGATACTTACATATAACTAATATTAAATATGCGTATGTATGTATGTATGAATGTTTGTATGTATGTATGTACGTATGTATGTATGTATGTATTACGTATGTATATGTATATGTATTTATATATTTGTGTACCTATGTACCTGGGTACGTATTGATGCGGGAATATATCTAAGGAAAAATTGCAAGAAGGAGAAACAGGAAGAGAATGAAATTTGCGGAAAACCAACTAATGGATAAATCGATACGTAACAAAGTACGTAATCATATAGGTAAACAGATATATATATATATATATATATATATATATATATATATATATATATATATATATATATATATATATATATTATATATATATAATATATATATAGATAGATAGATAGATAGATAGATAGATAGATAGATAGATAGATAGATATATAGATAGATAGATAGATAGATAGATAGATAGATAGATAGATAGATAGATAGATAGATAAATATCGACATTAATTTTGATTAATTATTCCTCTAAAACTGTAATGATTACTTTAGCTTTATAAAATATGTATCTACCAAATCCGTAGCCAATTCTGCCCTGAAGCATTTAATATTCTGGGTCCATTGCCAAACAACATAATATTGTTTAGAGTGATTGATAGCTACATCACCAACTTTATTACAAAAGGAATAGTCTGGTCTTCAGCTGTGGCTTCTGGGTTGATATCTCTATTGTTCATAATCTATATCCTTTCAAGTTTATTTACCCAAGAGAAAATATGAGCCTGATCATCCTGAATAGATTATGAAATTCTGAGCGAATATATGCGTGTTTGCTGGACTTGACAGGAGCAAAAGCTAAATTTTCATAAGGTAATACTAGTGACTAAATAACATTATATTCGACACAGCAGTGAGTAAGATTTGACTTCCTAGAAAAATATAACGACTAAATCGTCCTCAGATAAGCAGCTAATCGTTGAAAACGCTGGATAACGAATCGAAGAAGACAAGGCTGGAATGACTTAGATCATAGTTTGTGATAGAGGGTAATTTTAATTTATTTAATTTTAATTAAATTTTTATTGGCTCAAAAAGCAAAAGCAAGGCCATGTAGGGGGACAGGGAGTTATGTACAGTGAAGATGGTCATACAAAGAGTTCAGGCCATTTCCGGTCAAGAGAGACTTTGAACCCAGCGGTCGTCGGCATCTTCACTATCTCGTCCAGCAGCTTATTCCACGGATCCGCAAACCGGACGGAGAAAGCCCCTCTCCTTCGATTGAGATGAAATCGTCGTAGATAGAGCTTTTCGGAGTGACCCCGCAGCCCATGCTCAGGAGCAGGAGGGAAGAACAGCTCTTTCGAGAGGTTACACTTTACGCTTATGATGCTGTCAGCGAGAAATATACAGCAACAGCATAGATATTCTCTAAAGCGCTAAGAAAGACTGTTCTCTGTGCCTGTTTAAGCCGTCAGATAAACGATCACGTTTTCCCTGAATTAAATCTTGCATTCTTGAAAGAATTATGTAGTCTCGGATATGGAATGTTTGATAAACAGACAGATGGCCTGTTTATCAAACATTCAACATAATCAATGACAAGCCTACCTTGTCAGTACTTATCTAAACTAAAGAACAACAAGATAGTGAAGAACAAGAATTAGTCTTGTACTGTTCATTACTGTTTACTGTGTTACCGAACATATGATAAGCGTTTATTTACTCACCTGTCTAATGTAACGAAGAGAGTTGCTTGGAATTTGAAGTAATGGAAGACATATAACAATCGGTAAAAAAAACTGCTTGAATTCGATCATTTGGAGGATGGGGATTACGACAACCACGAATCTCTCTGTAGATATATATATATATATATATATATATATATATATATATATATATATATATATATAATATATATATGTATATATATTTTCTAATGATAAACTTTATAATGGGAATAAGACGTGCATTGCATTTTCACAGGAGATAATAGACAACTGTGTCGAAACTTTTAGTCTACTGTTTTGAGTGTACTTGCGAATGTACTTCAGCAAGAATTTAACATGGAATGTGGGAAAAGAAATGCAACAACCGTATCTCTATCGTTTTAACACCGCCCCTAATGACGAATATTTACTTAAAAATATACGCAAACAACATTATATTACGGAAAAGGAGAATGATGTGGTGTAGAGAAAAATGTGTATTTATGCAGAACAGACGATATTTCCACTTTTTTGAGAATCAGGAGATATCTTTCATAGCATCGTAATCTTCTAAGATATTTGGCAAATAGTTCTTGGAAAGCAAATATAAAGTTTCTTTAGTTATGCATAAAAGAAACATTGAAATTTGTATAAATTGTTGATGTACTTTAAGCACATCTCAATGAAAATATTGATTTTTCTCAATAAATACCAACCCTCAAACGAGTGAGTATACAATGCTGTAACGGTGAGGATATTACTTCGAATTCCATGTAATATGGAGCCTATCTGTCGAGATTCATCACTATAAAGTGGATTATATTGCTTTGTTTCGTATTTCTGTATAACTACGGGATATAGAGTTGGTCACCTTACAGACCACATATCTGAATGCCACGTAATTTTCTAAACGTATAGACATCATATCGTTACTAAATTTATAAGGAATGCCATTACTTCATCCAAAAGATCAGTATTTCAATATTAAAAAAAAATGTTACCCTTGTGTGACTGTCTCAATTATCAGCAAAATAATCTGCCATCACCACACTGATCAGATATTAAGCATATATATTTTAGATACTGTTTTCTTATTTTGAAACAAGGCGCCTATCAATTGCTAGTTATGTCACTAAAGGCATGTTTCTGATATAGTATGTTGTGTATAGCGCATGTTTTTTGTGTAGCAAATGTGTGTTTCGTGCAGATTAAAGTACATTGAAAATATGCTTTGATAGCATATTTTCAATAACATATGAATATACCATGTTTATATATATGGGGACCTACATAAATACATCTATAAATATAGCTATTTTGTCTGTGTTTATCAGCACGAGCACATTCCAATAAATAATGCAATTTTGCATGGAAGCCCTTCGGTTTTGATTGTATTTGTGATTCAAAGATGTATTTGTGATTCAAAATGTTGTACACTGCGTCATTAGGATTCTTTCCGAGAAATAGGTGAAGGGTACACGTGCATATCAAATACTTACCCACTCCTAGATTGGTTTAATCGGAAACTAATTCAGTTCAACGAATAACTAAATTTCCACCTCATGAACAAATGTGCATGTCGATGGACATATAAAGACACACACACACACACACACATATATATGTACATATGCATACGTACATACACACCATTCTCCCCTCTTCACGCCACCGATGTTATCAAAGGGAAATGCGAAATCCAATACAGCTTGGCACCAGTGACGTCGCAACACATTTCTAAAGCTAAATGAACTGAAGCAACGTAAAGTAAAGTCTCTTGCTCAAGAACAACACACACAGTCCAGTCCGGGAATCAAACTCACAGCCTCAGGATTGTAGGCTTGACGCGCTAATCACTGAGCCATACGGTGCGAGTATATACAGGGAGCAGTGAATAAATTACGCTTACGCAAAAACTAAAATATCGCTGACATCACATTTTAACAGATATATTTACAAAAATTACAAAAAAATATCTTAAACCATGGCCACCAGACGACTTCGGAATTTCCTGCAGCTCTTCTCGATGTTTCGTTTTATGCATGTATGCTTTTGTTTCTATACATGTATGTATATATATATATGTATATATATATATATATATATATAATATATATATATATATATATTATATATAATATATATATATATATGTATATATATATATATACGTGTGTGTGTGTGTATGCGTGTATGTGTGTATACATATATATATATATATATATATATATATATATATATATGTATACACACATACACGCATACACACACACACACACGTATATATATATATATATAATATATATATATATATATATATATGGAAGCACTCTGTAGGTTACGACGACGAGGATTCCGGTTGATCCGATCAACGGAACAGCCTGCTCGTGAAATTAACGTGTAAGTGACTGAGCACTCCACAGATATTCAGCGTGACACAGAGAGTGACAAGGCCGGCCCTTTGAAATACACGTACAACAGAAACAGGAAGTAAGAGTGAGAGAAAGTTGTGATGAAAGAGTACAGCAGGGATCACCACCATCCCTGCCGGAGCCTCGTGGAGCTTTAGGTGTTTTCGCTCAATAAACACTCACAACGCCCGGTCTGGGAATCGAAACCGCGATCCTACAACCGCGAGTCCGCTGCCCTAACCACTGGGCCATTGCGCCTCCACATATATATATATACATATATCCTCGGTTGTGTGTCTGCGCAGAACACTGCGGAAGCTGTAGCTGCATGTCTGGTAGAGATTTACTTTGCTTAGGGAAACTCTTTATCAATTATATGATGAAAGAACCACAAGCATTATGATCTAAAAAAGATGAATTTCTGAAAATGATCAGATACGAAAGTTGAATAATTAAATGGAAGCCAACTGGAAGACAATCAATTTGTATTTGTGTGTGTGTGTGTGTCTATGTGTGTTTCCATTCGCACGCCTGTATATATGTGTGAGCACGGGTGCGTTTGTATGCCTCTATCTATATATACATGGTATATATATATGTGCATGTCTGCATGCGCGTGTGTGTATATACGTATATATATAGTTATGTGCATACCTATGCATGTATACGAATACGTAAAATACATGTATACGCATGTGTGCATACAAGTATATGTATGTAGGTATGTATATATATATATATCTATATGTATGTATGTGTATACGTGTATGTGTGTACATGTGTGTGGGTGTGTGTGTTTGTAATCTTCCATGTAACCCGTAGATCTTTATGCATTTTATGATCTATATAATATTTGGTCGTACTCCCTGAGCAGCTTTCACTTTTAAGGCCAGACTCAAACCTACTTAAGCGCTTTTTGTGAATCTGTGATTTACCTTAATCTTAGATCTTGCGAATAACATAGGATGCGTGAAAACTGCTGAGGAACCTGTCAAATGGGCTGTGCATAATATATATATATATATATTAACAGTCTAACTTCATCATACTGTGTAATGCTTTTTTTTTCTGCTTGAGAATTATGTTTGAGAATTATTCAAGGTTACGCGAGTCTGTATAATGTTCCGCCACTCGCACGGTAATTTAATGATCCGATATTTAACTAGGTCAAACAACTGAAACCTCATGTTTGAAATGGATGGAGAAACACTACATTATACAATTGGAATTATATTTGCAAAAACAGACATACATACATGCATACACACTCATATGCATATCTCTTTCTTTGTCTCTCTCTCTCTCTCTCTCTCTCTCTCTCTCTCTCTCTCAGTTGTATATATTATCTTCAAGTCAATTAATATTTCTTTCAAATTTTGGAACAAGACCAGCTACTTCGAGGGAGGGGTTTAGTCGGCTGCATCGACCTCAGTTTTCAACTGGTATCTTTTTTAACCGACCGCCAATAGAGATGAAATGCAACATCAGCCACGGTGGAATTTGGAATTTAGACAAGTCAATTAATATTAGTTTCAAATTTTGGCACAAGGCTAGCAATTTGGGGATGGGGTAACGCGTTTACATCGAGTCCAGTACTCAGAGGGATGGAGAGAAGGACAGAGAGGCGGGAGGAGAGAAGAAGATAAAACAAGGACAGTGAGTGAGAAAGAGAAGGGGGGAAATGAAAGGGTGGAAGAAACTGAACTTATTTTATCGATTCCGATTGGATGAAACGCAAAATCGACGTAGGCGGAATTTGAACTCTGAACGTAAAGATGGGACGAAATGCTAAGCATTTTGCCCAGCATGCTAACGATTCTGTCAGTTTTTTTACAAATCAATTAATATTACTATCAAACAATTACCGACGTCTTCCTTCCTCTATCCCTTGTTTCTTCCATTTCCATTCAACCCTTTCTCTTTCTCACTCACTGTCCCTTGTCTTTCTCTCTCCTCCCGCCTCTCTGTACTTCCCTCCATCTCTCTCCTCTACTTTTTCTCCCTCTCTCTCCCCTATCTCTTCCCCCCGCTCTCTCCTCTCTCTCTCTCTCTCTCTCTCTCTC
>NC_043000.1:157751525-157764025 GCF_006345805.1 Octopus sinensis | reverse complement strand
CATATGTATACACATTTCTATTGTATATATATATATATATATATATATATATATATAGCGTAAATAATAAATAGCAAAATAGACTTCATGAATATATAATAAGGAAATTGAAGAAAAAAAATTGGATAAATGGCATGCGTCAATAAAGAAATAAGTACTCGAAGAAAGGGAATGAGGAATGAAAGTAGACGTAAGAGAGAAAGAGAATTAGAAAGACAAAAGAAACTGAATTAAAAATAGTTTCTATAGACATATGTGTATAAATACAGCTTTTAATGAAGCGGCAAATAGATAGATAGATAGATAGATAGGTAGATAGATAGATAGATAGATAGATAGATAGATAGATAGATAGATAGATAGATGAATAGATAGATAGATAGATAGATAGGTAAGTAGGTAGATAGATAGATAGATACATAGATAGATAGATAGATAGATAGATAGATAGATAGATAGATAGATAGATAGATAGATAGATAGATAAATAGATAGATAGATACATACATAGATAGATAATAGATAGATAGATAGATAGATAGATAGATAGATAGATATATATGTTTCTTTATTAGCCACACAGGGCTGCACACAGATAGAACAAATTACAGGTAGAGCTTTTCTTTTGAAGGTATTAAAAAAAAAAAAAGGAAGGGGGAGGTTCGATCAAAAGGGATCGTAAAAGGAGAGAAAGAGGACAAAAATAAGGGGGGTTAAAAAAAAAAAAAAAAAAAAAAAAAGGGGGTAGAGGAAAAAAAATGATCATAGGATCGTTATCACAGAAATGTCAATATGAAGTGTAAAGGGGAGGACAGGTGAGGTTTAACCCGTGGAAAGAAAAGCCTGCGGAAAAGACCACGGTAACCTCGGTCAATGAAGTCACATGTTATTTCTTTTTTTTTTTTTTTTTGCAATAAGCAACTCTCTGTTTTCGATTTCTGGGTTCATAGGACTATGCTCAAGGTGGCTTCGTCATTCATACGTGCCATTCTTGCTACATTCACCCATCTTTTTTAAAACATTCGCTAGACAAAACTTGCCTCTCTACTCTCACTTTCCTTTTCAAGTGGTACTTGAAGAAGTTGATGAGAGATTGACCAGAGAGGAAAGTGTTTGTCTCCAATCCTTTCAGACGCGTCCACCAGATACATTCTTTCGCCATAGCCACAAGGATGATGAAAATAGCTCTTCCTTCCCGTTTGAAGGAAGGAGGCGTGACAATATTGACGATAGACTCAGCTGATAAACCGACTCGTCCCACACGTGACAGCAGTTGTTCGACATAAGCCCACAGGTCGGAAATTGTTGGACACTGAACGAGTGCGTGCAGAGCGGTTTCGTCGCTCTGCCCGCATCTCGGGCAGGTCGGCCCCGTGTTTCTCGAGCCGTGTCTGTAGAGCTTATCCCGAACGGGTAGCGCTTCTCGGTAGCACTGCAGGCCAGGGATCTCTGGAAGTTGTCCATGGGCCCTGGCCCGAAAGTCGTCCCGAACAGGCGGGTCAGGTACTCCTCGTCGACGTCCAGGTTCGCCCCGAGCTCGTCGTCGTACCTCCCCCCTCCACTAACCCCTATAGAATGCTTTGGTTTGTTTAAGTCACTTAAGGTCGACCCAGACGGCAGAGTTGCTTGAGAGCAACGCGACACTCGCGGTGCCATTCGCCCTTCCTCGCCTCTTTTGATCCACGACTGCAGTTCGGTCATGGAGACGAGCTGCGGGAAAGCGTGCCTCACAAACGGCGACCACACCTGTTCACCGTCGTCTACATAGAGCCAGAGATGTCGCAGTCTCAGCGCGTGTCTGCGCATCATCAACCACGGCATGCCCAGCCCTCCTTTTAACGGGTGTTGACAGCAAATGGATCGCCTGACCATCGGGACGCATCCTTTCCACAAGAAGCGAAAGAGGATGCGTTATAGTTTGGTGATGGTAGGGTCGGGACAAGGTACGACGGTCAGGCGGTAGTAGATGACGGACGCGATGTACGTGTTCGCCACCTAGATAGATAGATAGATAGATCGATAGATAGATAGATAGATAGGTATGTAGGTAGGTAGATAGATAGATAGATAGATAGATAGATAGATAGATAGATAGATAGATAGATAGATAGATAGATAAACAGATAGATAGATAGATAGATAGATAGATAGATAGATAGATAGATAGATAGATAGAGAGACAAATAGATAGATCGATAGATAGATAGATAGATAGATAGATAGATAGATAGATAGATAGATAGATAGATATGTTTCTTTATTAGCCACACAGGGCTGCACACAGATGGAACAAATTACAAGGTAGAGCTTTTCTTTTGAAGGTTTAAAAAAAAAAAAAAATAATAATAATAATAATAAATAAAAAATAAATTAAATTAAAAAGGGGGGGGTCGATCAAAAGGGATCGTAAAAGGAGAGAAAGAGGACAAAAAAAGGGGGGGTTAAAAAAAAGGGGGGAGAGGAAAAAAATTGATCAATAGGGATCGTATCACAGAAATGTCAATATGAAGTGTAAAGGGGAGGACAGGTGAGGTTTCCCGTGGAAAGAAAAGCCTACGGAAAAGACCACGGTAACCTCGGTCAATGAAGTCACATGTTATATTTCTTTTTTTTTTTTTGCAAATAAGCAACTCTCTGTATTAATTTTTACGGTTCATAGAATCATAGTCAAGGTGGCTTCGTCATTCATACGTGCCATCCTTGCTACATTCACCCATATTTTTTAAAACATTCACTAGACAAAACTTGCCTCTCTACTCTCACTTTTTTCTTCAAGTGATACTTGAAGAAGTTGATGAGAGATTGACCAGAGAGGAAATGTTTTGTCTCTAATCCTTTCAGACGCGTCCGCAGATACATTCTTTCGCCATAGCCACAAGTATGATAAAAATAGCTCTTCCTTCCCGTTTGAAGGAAGGAGGCGTGACGATATTAACGATAGACTCGGCGGATAAACCGACACGTCCCACACGTGACAGCAGTCGTTCGACATAAGCCCAGGTGGGAAATTGCTGGACACTGCACGATTGCGTGCAGAGCGGTTTCGTCGCTCTGACCGCATCTCGGGCAGGTCGGCCCCGTGTTCTCGAGCCATGCCTATAGAGGTTATCCCGAACGGGTAGCGCTTCTCGGTAGCACCGCCAGGCCAGGGATCTCTGGAAGTTGTCCATAGGTCCCGGGCCGAAAGTCGTTTGAAACAGGCGGGTCAGGTATTCCTCGTCGACGCCCAGGTTTGCCCCGAGCTCGTCGTCGTACCTCCCCTCCACTAATCCCCTATAGAATGCTTTGGTTTTGTTGAAGTCACTCAAGGTCGACCCAGGACGGCAGAGTTGCTTGAGAGCAACGCGACACTCGCGGTGCCATTCGCTCTTCTTCGGCCTCTTTTTGATCCACGACTGTAGTTCGGTCATGGAGACGAGTTGCGGGAATGCGTGCCTCACAAACGGCGACCACACCTGTTCACCGTCGTCTACATAGAGCCGGAGATGTCGCAGTCTCAGCGCGTGTCTGCGCATCATCAACCACGGCATGCCCAGCCCTCCTTTTAACGGTGTGTTGACAGCAAATGGATCGCCTGACCATCGGGACGCATCCTTTCCACAAGAAGCGGAAGACGATGCGTTCTAGTTTGGTGATGGTAGGGTCGGGACAAGGTACGACGGTCAGGCGGTAGTAGATGATGGACGCGATGTACGCGTTCACCACCTCCGCCCGACCTTTTAGGGACAGTTTCCTCTCGGCCATTGCTGGGCGAGAGTGACCACTCTACTCGTTATCTCGTTCCAGTTCTTCTCCATTGGAGGTCCGGACCGAACCAGACCCCGAGCAACTCAACCGGGCCGTCTGTCCAGCGTCCCACGACGGAGGTACTGGGGGACGGCATGGGTTTGCTTCTCCAGGTGCCGAGCCGCAAGCCCACTGACTTTTCCCGGTTGATTTTTGCTCCTGTCACCGCTTCGTAGTCTTTCAGTGTCTCGCCGACCCGCTCGATGTGCTCGTGGCTTGACACTATGACGGTGACGTCGTCCGCGTATGCAGACACGCTCGTCCCGCATCCTAATTCTCGCGGGATGCCCCTCAGAGTCGCCAGCTTCCGCAGTAGTGGCTCAAGAGTCAATACGTATAGAAGCGCCGAGAGGGGGCATCCCTGACGGACCGAACGTGCAATGTCGAAGGGTCTCGATAGATGTCCATTTACGCGAATTACCGAACGGATGCCTCTGTACAAGGCAGCTATCCAGCCGCGGAAGACGGGACCGAAACCAGCCGCTCTCAGGACTGCCTCCAAGTATCGATGGTCTACCCTATCAAAGGCTTTCGATTGATCCAAGTTGATCAGGGCCCCACCCATGCCAGGTTCGTTAACTACCCTGTCTATGATGTAGCGCATCAGATGGAGGTTGTCATGGATGCTCCGGCCCGGCACGGCGCACGTTTGTGCGTTGTCGACCAGTTTCTCGATGACAAGCGCCAACCTCTTGGCTAACACCTTTGTCAAAATTTTCAGGTCTGCATTGAGCAGAGTGATTGGCCTAAAGTTATCTATAATGTTTCCCTTGTTTGGATCTTTCTTCAGCAGAGTTACAGCTCCTCGACTCACAAAACCGGGTATGCTCCCGTTTTGCTGCCAGTTGCAGTATACCGCTGCCAAGACGTCTCCAAACAAGTCTGGCATACATAGTAAAATTCGTAGGGTAGACCATCCAAACCCGGTGATTTGTCCCTCGAGCATTCTGCCATCGCTTCCCGCACTTCCGCCGCCGTGATGGCACCTTCGCAGCACCCTGCCTTTCTTGTCGAGAGTCGTGGCAGGCTTGTAGGTAGGCACTGAAGTCCACCCTACGTTCTTGCCCTCCACTCGTTCCGAACAGTCGGGCAAAATGCTGCTGAAAGGCCTCACACATTTTACTTGGCTCGAGCAATTCGCGCCCCTGTTCATCTACCAGTGACCGAATGGTGGCTTTGTTGCCCTGTTGCGCCTCTGCCACCCGGGCCCTCTCGCGGCTCCAACACCTTCGTTCCTTAGAGCACGCATCCTAGCTCTGACAGCACATCCTTCGTGTTTGGCGTTGAAGTGTTGGTCGAGGGCCAACCTCGCCGCCAAAACGTCGGATGCGATGCCGCTTCTAATTGCCTCTTCTAGCTTCTTAACTAGCTCACCCTCTACTCTATTTCTATCTATGGCTAGTGCTTTAGATAGATATGTAAATAGATAGAGAAGAATAAATAGAAAGAAAAGTAGCTAGTGGAAATTAGGTGATATGTTTAAATATTAAATTGTAGATTTATATAGATCTGAAATGACAGAGAGATACACAGGAAGATAGACAGATAGATATTAGCCTTAGGCATCTACTCACCTGCTGCTTCAAAATAAGGGCAGTTGTACCAGTTTTTTAATATGTTCTCAGGTTCTGATTCTCAAGTACAGTTATTTTATAACGTACCGTTTGAAGCATCAAATCCTGGGCGTTCTTCAATTTTCAATCATTATTATTTCGTTGTCAAATTTTGCCTTTGGTATTTGAGGTAATTTTTTTTTACGCTCTGGTAGAGAATCGAATAATACTGTGATGTATTTTTCATATATTTACAGCCAATAAAAAATGATTACGGGATCTTACGATATCCTATTTTGTTTGTCTTCTTTCCAAAAAAGGATAAGGAAGAATGCACGGGAAAACCGTCGACAACACAAATATAGCTATGAGCTATTGAGGAACCCATGAGATCACTTCTTTGAACACAAAATGTTCTTCGAGACTATTGTTCACAAATTGTTGTACCAGAAAATTAATAAATCTAGATTGTTAAATACCTTATGAAAGGTCGTTCGTTGAGTTCCAGGGGAAACTGGATGACGTGTAGTCAATATGAACTATGTATGTGTAGATTTAACATAAGGTCAGCTTGAGCCAAGCACGACAGGAGATCAACAACAAACTAAATCCGATGATCTATCAAATAATAGAAATACGTTGAAGAGTGAGTCATGTCTCTCATTGGAATATTGATGATGCAAGTAAAATGAAAATCTAATTGTAAACATTACATTTGAATTTTGTTATTTTTTTTATGATAAAACCAAACAAAATGCTTTAACAGAAACATTATATATCCCAGAGAGAAATGCCAATTTTATTATTTTAACTGATTTAAAATAATTTTCTTCTTTTTCTATGACGTGGAAAGATTTAGGATTCTAAAACTTTATTTCTCACAAAATTAAAGCCAAAATTAAACCAAAGATTTCTTCACCAGACTTTCTCCATGACTTGAGGCAAACAAATAATTTATTAAAACGGCCAAGAGTAAATTTCCTACAGCTTAAACCAATCTTATTGACCAAATATAGTCAAACAGCCTTGAGCAGAATTTATGCAAACGGAGAATACACCCAAGGATCATGCTAATACTTGCTTGGTTTAAATACTAGAAATAGCAGACAAACCATCACCATCCTCCAAGAAAAAAAAAAAAGAAAAATAGCTTACCGTCTCAACGAAGGAATCGCTACTCAAGCTAAAATAATTCAAGATATTCCATGCCTGAAAATAAACAAGATAATCGCGGCTAAATACCGTTTAGATTTACTGGCTTAAGTGTGGCACAGTGCCAAACAGTATCATCAACAATAATAATAAGTGTATATTATCACTATTACTGTTATTATAGAGTTCAAACTTTGACACAAGGCCAGCAGTTTTGTGCAGCGAGGTGGTGGTTAGGCGTTTATATTGACCTCTGTTCTAAGCTGTTACTTATTTTATCGACATGGAAAGGACGAAAGAACTTCGGTGCAATTCGAATTCAGAACGAAAAGGCGGATGAAATACCACTGAACAAAACACTTAACGGCATTTCGTCCGTCATTACGTTCTAAGATCAATTCCCGCCGAGGTCCACTTTGCTTTTCATCATTTTTGGGTCCTTAAAAATGTACCAATTGAACACTGGGGACGATGTAATGAACGAATCGCCTCCCTCGAAAGTGCTGACCTTGTGTCGACATTTGAAATAATGATAATAATAATAAGAATAATAATAATAAGAATAATAATAATAATAATAATAATAATAAGAAGAAGAAGAAGAAGAAGAAGAAGAAGAAGAAGAAGAATTATTATTATTATTATTATTATTATCATTATTATTATCATTATTAATAATAATATTACTACTACTACTATCATTATTATTGTTGTTGCTTTTGCACAGCTTCTAACGCTGGAGATGTACTACTTATTTTTCCAGCACCACCCGGAGTATTCCAGCGGTTCCTAGCAGTGCTGTTTTCTGCAAGTACTCCACCCTTATTGCAGTCCCTATTTTTTCCACGTACTTCTCGGGATTTTTGCTCACTGTTCTCAGGGCTCCGATAATTATTGTTAACACTGCTACATTTTTCATCGACCACAACTGCTTAACCTCCCAAGTTAATCTGTCATATTTCTCAACTTAACTTTCTTCCTTATCGCATACCTGGTTGCCATCTGGGCATGCTATGTCTATTATCCAGCATAGTTTGTTTTCTTCAATTAAGACTATGTTCGGTTTCCTATTCTCAATCGCATGGTCGCACTGAATCATAAAATCCCAAAGTATCATTGCATTTCTATTTTCCACAATGACTTCAGGTTTGTGGTCGTACCAATTTTTTGCTCTATCAAGTCCATACTTTTTGCAAATTGTCCAATGGACAAGCCTGGCTATATTGTAGTGGCGTCTCTTGTATTCCTTCTGGTAATATGCCATACTATTTCACCTTTTTGTCCACAGATTCTGCACTTATCACTTTCTGATGTGCTGTCTATTCTGTAATTTATGTAGTTTGTTGTTATTGCTCTCTATTGGACAGCACAGATTCGAGCCTCCGTTCCCGGTTTCAAATCACTTTTAGTCATCCACAGCCATCTTTTTTCTCTGTCTGTCTTATCTTCAACATCCCTATGAAATTGACCATGCGTTCTTTTCTTTATCGGCCTATTTTCAGCTTCATTCGTTTTCAATTTCTTGTATAGTGCATTATCTTTGCAATCTTTCATCCTTCACAAGCCTGACCTTCCTACTTCTAATATTAGCGGTTCTGTGCCATTTTTACATACCATGCTATGTTGCTTTTTTCTGCTCTAAGGCTGTGTTTGCATCCAATAAGTCTTCTTCCCCCTCTTTTTCTTGGTACATACAGTCTATCTTTGTCACTTTTTGGGTGAAGTGACCCCTATCTAATTAGCAAATTCCTTATCTTTCTGTCTGAGCTGTTTAGTTCGTCTGCTACCCATACGAAAATTTGAGGTCATCCATGAGTAACAAACGGTTGACATTTTGTTGGCGGCTTTTGAATACATACCCAGCTTTTGCTTTCCTCGGAATCAATGTCAGTGGTATCAAGCACAGTACAAAAATCAGTGGGGACAGGCAGTGCCTTTGGAAGATGCCTCTCCTAATTTCTACTGTCCCTAAACTCTTCCGTATGCTGTCATGTCCGTCTTCCAATTCGCATACTTTTTCCAAGCAATCGCTCAACATTCGATGCAATCCCAAACAGGTTCGTACACTCCATAATCCAAGAATGCGGGATCGTATCGTACGCCTTACGATAGTCGATCCATGATATGGCTAAGTTACTTTTCCCCCTCTTGCAGTCTCTGAGTACAGTTTTATCTATCAGGTTTTGATCCTAGATACCTTTGCACTCACACTTGCAACACTTCTGCTCATGAGGCATAACTTCATTATTTTCTAGACGTTCGTACATTGACTCGGCGAGTATTCCAGTCAATATCTTCCACATAAGTGGCAAACAGGATATCGGCCTGCGATTGTCTACCGTATTGCCTTTTTCGATGTTTTTCAGGCATAGCACTGTCCTACCCAATGTCAACCACTCTGGTGTTGCTTGGTCGACATTTAGCAAGGTGTTGAGTTGCGCAGCTATTCGTGCATGACATTCACCAAATCTTTTGATCCAGTAGCCTGGAACTCCATCTGATCTCGGGGCCTTCCAGTTGTTCATTTTTTTTTTTTTGCTGATTTCCTTCACTCCGCTAACTGAAATGACTAGTTCTGCCTGTTTTGGACAGACTACTGTTTGTTTCAGTTGTTTCAACCATTCAGCCTCCTTCTTGTGCACCTTGTCGTTGTCCAGATGTCACACCCAAACCTTTGACTTTCAATGTTATCTGGTCTCAACTTACCATCTGTACATCCCCCATTTATTTCTTTATAGAATATCTTCTGATCTATTCTGAATAACCCGTTCTGGTGTAAACTTTCATTCTTTGGTCGTATCTTACCATCTTTGCTTTCTTTGCAACGAGGCAATGTTTCAGTTCCTCCACTACTACTTTGAGGCCCTTTCTTTCAATATTATACTTCCTTTTCAGCGCCCTATATTTTTGTTCGCTTTTAAGCTCCCCTTTCTCTTTTCGGTCTAACACAGAGATTTCCTTCAAGAGCATGTCTAACGCTCCCTGGATTCTTCTTTTTCTCCATGGATCTTTTCTTTTGTCACTCTCATTATGTTTCTTTTTCTTGACATCGGCAGCCACGATTTCTGCTACAACAGTACTTGCTGCCTTGACCAAATTATTATAATTATTATTATTATTATTATTATTATTATTCAGTGAGAGAGCAGTTCATGCCATCAAAGTGACACTGGGGTAAAATATACGAAGCCCAATGCACTACCCGTCTGATAAAGGTACACTAGGCACATGCATCACAACCATATGTGCGCGACATGGTGATCTCATATCAAGATAAACAGCACATGACCTTGCAGGTGGGGCCCAGTTAGAATTTTCTTCAGGTTGAGTAGCCCATCCCGCTCAAACGGTCCCTGAATAAGGGTTGTTTAAGGATGTTGAAAGAACCACCCATGTTTCCAGAGGTGAACTATTCAAACCCCAAAGAATCCCTCTCAACACATGGCTATGATGCTCCCCCACTACTTCTGCTCGTGATCAGAGATGCACATATCGTCAGCCACTAAGGGACATGCTCAACTGGTTAAGGTCAAATTATTATTATTATTATTATTATTATTATTATTATTATTATCATTATTGCTATTTTTATTTTTATTATTATTATTAATATTATTATTATTATTATTATATTAAGCTGGCAGAATCGTTAGCACGAAGGGCGACTTGCTTAACGTTATTTCATGCGTCCTTCCGTTCTGAATTCAAATTTCACCGAGGTCGACTTTGTCTTTCATCATTTCGGGGTCGATAAATTAAGTACCAGCAAAACACTGGGGTCGATGTCATCGATTAGTCCTCTCCCACTAAATTTGTGGCCGTGTGCCTATAGTAGAAGCGATTGTTGTTATTACTATTATTATTATTATTATTATTATTATTATTATTATTATATTATTATTATTATTATTATTATTATTGTTGTTATTATTATTATTATTATTATTATTATTATTATTATTATATTATTATTATTATTTTCCCTTCATTCTTCAAATTTTTTTCCGTTTCTCGCCGAGTGTTTCTTCTTCATTTTCTTCTTCTTCTTCTTCTTCTTCTTCTCTTCTTCTTCTTCTTCTTCTTCTTCTTCTTCTCTTCTTCTTATTATTATTATTATTATTATTATTATTATTATTATTATTATTATTATTATTATATTATTATTATTATTAGATTCAAAAGGAGAAATTGGGAGATGAGATGACGTAAATAAAAGAGATAACGTCAAAAACATCAGTCAGAGCGAAATATTTGAGCAAACACTAAAACGCTGTTTATAAGTTCGCGTGCGCACATGCGCACTCACGCAGGCACAGACAGACAGACGAACACACACACACAGAGGGACGGACGGACGAACGAACACACACATACACACGCACAAAAACTGACACATGAATTTTGACGTTATATTTGATGTAAAGAATCCTAGGATTTATTTCTAACTTGAGTTATATCTATAAAATATATTCGTATTGTTTTATTTTTTGTATTTTTTAGCTTTTTTTTATTTGCAACCTTCGTTTTTGTTGTTGTTGTTGTTGTTGTAGTTTTCGTCATCACTGTTTGTTGTTTCTGCAGTTGTTGCTCTGGGGGGAATTTAGCCGTGTTGCTGAATGGTATGTCTGATACCTATGGCGCTATTTAGTTTCATATGAAATGGCATTGCATGGGGTCGAATCTTTTATTTTCATCTGTATATCATTTTTATTCTCATTGATGTTTTCCTTCCGTAGAAATGTTGGTTTTTCTTTCGTTGGCCACAAAATGTTCAGCTATACATTTTGAAGTCCATTAGAGCTTCAATGGTAGATTTATCGTTTGTTTGTTGGATGTCTTGGGGAGTTTCCTTTTACCGTATAATTTGTTTTGGGGCTACCTTCAGGCAGCTTTATAAATTTTGTTTGACTAGTTGTAACGATGGTATCTGTTGCAGGAAAACATCTATAAGACGTTGGAGGAATCGTGATATATCACTATAGACTAATTTATTAGCAGATTCAACTCAAGTTATACTAAAGAATAGTCAAAATAAAATGAAAAGAAACAAGTATAATTAACTAAGAAAATTCAATGAATAGATTATATTTTGTTCGTTGATTCATGAAATTGTTCGCTTTCATGATGGAAACGTACAAGGGTGCGATAATATAGATTGATTTTCATTAATGGCGAAGTCAAATTTGAAGGAACGGGGTATACTTACATCACGCCTTACCTCTCTACGTCATACGTATTTATTTTACTCAATCAGGAGAAAATAGAAATGTTGCCGTCTAAGTGTTAAATGTCAGGGGTGTAAAACCTTTGATCTGTTACTTCTGTTACTTAAACACATTGTTAAAACTTTGGTAAAATTTATATCGAATCGAAACTTTACCACAGTTTCATTTTGTCGTATCTCTTTTCTTTCTGAGCGCTGAACTAGGATATCGAATGAAAATGAATTCCTCAAAAATGAATGCACAAACAGGGAAGTTGAGATAAAATAACAAATTAATAAATAAAACATATGCATATATATACATACATATATGTACGTACCGACATCTACATGTATAAATACATGCATATATGGGTACAGGACACCAAACAAAAGCGTCGAACACAATGAGAAACGAAAACATAAACACAAAACCAAGGAAATGGACATTTTTCTTAAACAACGAAAAAATAGAGTACAGGACATACAGCACAAGGAAAATTTCCTGGTTTCCTGTACCCATATATGCATGTATAATACATGTAGATGTAGCAATATCATCCAACTACATGGAGGTTTCCTCAATGGTGTTAAACTAATTACGTTTTCAGAATTGGACACAGGAGCTGAGAAGATAGGAAATTGTGTAATGTTCGTATGTAACCACAAAGAAATTTAAAAGCATAACTGAAGTTAAATATAGGGACCAAAACCAATCTAGCATTCACCGATACACAAATACAGATACACATACAAACAGAATCACACACACACAACAACGCACAGATACCCATAAGAGAGGTTGC